>NW_010194853.1:0-6834 GCF_000695765.1 Mesitornis unicolor
TATATAAAATATATATAAAATTTTGATTATCTATGCTCATTATTGTTATCTATCCTTTACTCCAGCCTTTATTATCTTTGAGGAGGATTACATGACTCATGCAGAGCAGGGTTTACCTACCTGAGAAGGTGTTACTCAGTGAATAGTATCTCCCCGTTCCATGGAAGGGAGATCAGACCCTACCTATACAATTTTGTACCAAAAAATTCATTTACCTTCTCGTGCTGGCCACAGAACTAGCCATCCTCTTCTGCTTTAACTCTTAATGATGCCCACATAAATAATACGCACAGTGGATGGTTATAATTTTGCTGGCCTCGGATTGCTCTCTTCCAGTGAGATAATGTTATGGCTCCCAGATGATCCAGCCACTGTTTTAGCTGCCCACATCTTGCCCATCCTCCTGACCTTTTAAGCTCTCTTGACCTTACAATGCACAGATTTTTCCAGGCTGTTGCCAAGGCATTTCACTTTTGTCAGGTTTGTGCTGATAACCCCTGGATTTGCTGCTCTTCTCCATTTGATGTGAATTATAGTGTAAATTATGCTGATAGATTGCTAACAGGACAGCTAAACTTGGCTGAAAGAAAATTTTAGCAAGATTAAAAGTCTCGCTGTTGGCAGAAGATACCTCATTTTAAATGTACCAAAGGTACTTTACTGGAAATCTGTTGGTTCTGGCATCTTTGACCAGAAATCGAGGTACGATTATGGAGCTGTAGTTATTCCTTGAAGCACATGTGCTGGAGCAGATGAAATGTCAAACTGTCAAGTCTCTATCACTGAGCGTCTCTGAATATTTAAAAATAGAAATAAAAGAAGGAATTAATTTTATCTGTTCTCGACTTGCTCTGCAGCAAGCATGAGAGATGATGGGATGAGTTCACTGAATTTTTGTGTTTGCTGGAGCATGGTATTGGCCAGGAGTTTATTAATGGTCCCGGCCTGGGGCTCATTCCAGCTCCAGTCCAGAAGCTCCCAGAGGTAGAGTTTGTCCCCTTCATTTCTTTGAGACTGATCCTCCCAAAATTCCTCTTCATGGCTGATCTCGGGTGCAGCCCTCTATTAGCATCATTAACTATCAGCTGATTTAGAATAAAGTCCTTCCACCTAGTCTCCTTGACTCTTATCTCTGTATTTTACCCCTGTGTTTCTAATTTCTCCTTCTTTCTCCTGCAGTTTTCATCTGGGATTTCCAGAGTGCTCTCTGTCCGTCATCTCTTTTTCTTCCTGCTCTGCTTTTTATCACTCACTTCATTTGCAAACATAAATTTGGTTACTGTGTCGAACCAAACGATGCCAGCCCTGTCTCCCTCTATTCAAATCCTGACCTGTCCCTCCAGCTCTCTCCTTACATGTTAAGCCAGCAGTTCAAGCTTCATGTGACTAAACTGGGCCTTTTAATCCTGACTCCCAAAGGTCTTTCTCTGACCTCCTTTTCGGAGCGTGGAGGAGAATATCAGCATCATCTATTATTCAGCTCTGTAAATTCAGCAGCCTTTTTGACTCGGTGTTGTTTTCAGTTGTCACATCCAGGGTAACTCCAGATCTAGCAGATTTTTCTCAACTGCTCTGAAATACAGCATTTATTGTCATGCTTACAGCTAAAACCCAGCGCTACCTCTCTTCATCTTGTGTCTCAGTTGTTATCCTTTTCTTTGTCCTTGACAAATGTGACTTTTATTTTTGAAATCCGTCGTGACTGCCAAGACTGCTGTCTCAGCTTATTCTTTTGATCGTGTCACACTTCTCTCTTTGCATTCCTATGCTGAATCTGCCTTCTCTGGTTTAGCAACCTATAGCCTAACTGCTTTTTTCCCAGGCTCTTCATGGCTGTCTTTACTCTTCATACACTTTCAAGAAGTCATTCCACAGTACCACATTTATTCAGTTTTCAAATAAACGACTCCCAGACTGTTTCCATCCTGCCCACCATGCTTGGAAGAAATTCTCTGCAAATATTCATGCAGCACCCCAATATATTTTCTTCAGATCCCTCCTTAAAAAGCTCCCGTGCTTGAAACTTGTTAAACTCCACATGCTGAGACTGCTGTACCGTGTGATCGCAGCCTTCCTGCAGATTGCCTCTTGCAAAGTTTGGGTCTTAGGCCCTGCTGGGAGCTTCCAGCGGCTAAAAAGATTGTGTGATAACCATCAAAAGCATACTGAAAAACAGCGTAGTCAAATTTTGCGTGTGCGTTTGAAAACGGTGATTTCTGTGGCTATTCTTAGGCCTGATGGGAATTGCATGCATTGTCCACAGCTTTTGCCTGTGAAAGATCCCTCTGGCCGACTGGGAGGCTTGCCATGTTGCTTGGCAGTTTCCCATCTTCCTACTTGTAAATATGAATAGAAAGACATGGCATTTCTTGTTTAACACGTAATAAATATATCTAATTAGAATATGGCATTGTAGGAGACTTAAAACCCCTACGTATTACTCTTACAAGGTATTTATGGTCTTCTGATACTTTAAAAGGGAAAGAATAACACATTTAATAAGTAATATTTTAGTGTTAGCAAAATGTAGATGTCAGAAGAACCTACTTCCATAATTACATCCCTTATTGGCTGTTGTAATTCATTTCTTATTGGCCTTCCAAGCTGTGTCCTAGACACTTTGGATGGTTCAGAGTGCTCCCCAGGGACTTTTAATAGCCACAAGCTCAGAGAGAACATTTGAGAGGTGCCCAGTTTGCTAGAGGAAGATTGTAAAAGCCTTATGTACTGTGACAGTTTTGTCACTGTGAGGAAAAAAAAAACACCAAAAAGATGCCAAAAGGCAAAAGTCGAGTGTGATTTTGCACGTTGTGAAGTCTGAGTGTTGTGGGATCCAGGAGCTTTGGTTTGAACCTTATGTCTTCCCTCCTAACACTTGGCATACAGAGGAAAGCTGAAATTTATATCCTTCCTCTCATCTGGAAACGCTCTGATCCGCAGCTGAGATCAGGCTTCTTGTACCAAGTATCCGCAGGAACTGCCTTGTAATATTTCTGATGCTAATTGGCATGAAGATAAAATAAAGAAAGCTATTCTGGATGTTTTAGCCAAACTGAAATAATTTGTGGGAATTTGTTGTAGTTGCATTTTTTTTCAGTGTGAAAAGGATAGGAAGTTTATTGCTTTCCAAAAAGGCAGAAAATTTGGTTTTATGACTTAAGTGATGGTCTCATTTAGCTGTATATGGCCTCCTGTTGTTTAATCCAAGCACTTCAGGATGGATTTAAGAAGAGGAGGGACTGCTGCATGCATTCTGTTATGGTATGGGGAATCTCACTATATGCATGTTCCCAGTTGCTGTTTGGCCTCTGTTGCATATGAGGGGGGTGAGTATCTGTCTATAGAGCTGTTATAGTAAAATTTACTATGTAAACACTTCTGATTTTGTCTAGGTTTAATGCTTGGTATGCTTAAAGAGAATTTGGGGTGAATTCTGCTGAAAAGTTGAAAGTCAGCTTTTGGTTGTAAAGATGTTGTTATGGATCCCTTTATATAGTGGAGCTGCACTGCATCGCTCCAGTGAGGTACTGTCCCACAGCAGAAAACTCAAAGTATAGGGTTATATTGGGGTTTTTTGCCTATAATCACTACCCTTTTGTGATTCAGGTAAATAAATTAGGGTAGGAAAGCCACATTGTAGTCCCGTGGACTCTAGCTGGGATTTTGCCTTATAGAAGAGCACCCTAAATACAGAGTTATTTTGAGAGGGAAGTTGTTTGCAAGTACTGCTATTTTTAAGCCAGGTTAATGCATTAACTAGAAAATTTAAAGCAAAAAAAACCCACTATGAAAATTTCAGGCCCATTTTCGGCGCACACTGAATTAGAGTGGCTGGGTTTTAGAATGCTCAGGAAAGGATTTAGAGGGAGAAATGCTGACATCGTAACAGCACCGGTGGCTGAAGTGCTCTGAAACCTCCCTGCAGAGCAGCGGGGGACCTTCAGCGAGTGCTGTAACAGAAAGTGATGTTTCCCTTTGCAACCCACTCTTCCTTCCTCTTGGAGGTGGTTGGGAATTACTACGCCCCAGGTGTGCTGGTGATTTTCCTTCCTATTCAGTGCATTTTATCTGGTAGGCTGCTTTGCAATTTTCCATTTTCCCTGGTAATAGCAATGCTACCAGCGATGCTTCTGAATTCCTGCGCTAACCTGTGGGCTGTTTAACTTCTCCTGTTGCTGGGGTCAGATGCAAGGGAGGCAGATGACCTTCACTGTCAGCGTAATGGGAGAGGGAAACTACAGGAAGGTTTACTTTTAAAGTTACCGGGAGTTTGCAAGATGATAGTGATAGATCTCTGTTGGCAATACCATCAGTGGAAGATGTTCTGCCCTCAGGAACACGTTTGTGTATACAGGGGAGTCAGCGAGAGCTCTGTTCAGTCTGATAGTCCAGGAGAATGAGGAAATGCTTATTTTTCCACTTAGTCTATGCAATAAGTTGCCATGTGGAAGGAGAATCACAGAATCACACAGAACCACAGAACATTAGGGATTGGAAGGGACCTCCAAAGCTCATCCAGTCCAATCCCCCTGCCGGAGCAGGAACACCCAGATGAGGTTACACAGGAAGGCGTCCAGGCGGGTTTTGAATGTCTGCAGAGAAGGAGACTCCACAACCTCTCTGGGCAGCCTGGGCCAGGGCTCTGTCACCCTCACTGAGAAGAAGTTTCTTCTCCAATTTCAGTGGAACCTCCTGTGTTCCAGTTTGTGTCCATTACCCCTTGTCTTGTCATTGTTTGTCACCGAGAAGAGCCTGGCTCCATCCTCGTGACACTCACCCTTTAAATATTTATAACCATGAATGAGGTCTCCCCTCAGTCTCCTCTTCTGCAAACTAAAGAGCCCCAGCTCCCTCAGCCGCTCCTCAGAAGGGAGATGCTCCACTCCCTTGATCATCTTTGTGGCCCTACCCTGGACTCTCTCCAGCAGTTCCTTGTCCTTCTTGAACTGAGGGTCCAGAACTGGACACAATATTCCAGATGCGGTCTCACCAGGGCAGAGCAGAGGGGGAGGAGAACCTCTCTCGACCTACTAACTACGACCTACTGCTCTTATTTGTCAAGTTACCCGATATAAATACCTGCTTTTATCCCTGTCGTTCAGTTGAATAAGTAATAAACTTCAGATACCAATAGATCTTTGCTTAATATATAAACAACTGTTCATAAAAGTTGTCTTCCTAAATGGGATATTTGTACTCGTAACCTTTCTGGTTTACGCACTGCATGCTCAGTGTGCAGGCAGCCATGTGTCACCGAGCTTAAGGACTGGAACAGCATCTCCTGGCAGTGATTTTGGAATTACAGCAGTGGCCAACGTGTCCCTGCATTGTAGCACTCCTCAGAAAAAGCAGCGTTTAATGGGCTCTAGCTTACTGTTAGCACTTTATAATCTTTTCTGGTTCCCGTCCTAACTCTGTATCATTTTACTCTCAGGGAATTAACGTTCCTGCAGACGTTAAAGGGAGCACTGGGAAATAGGTGAGGCAGAGCACTAATTAATTTGAGTGCCTTGGCATTTAAAGCAAATGAGAAGTCTGGGTACCTGAAAATATTGCATATGGCTCCTAGCCCCTGCTCTGCAGAGCTCCGAGTACTTCTCTTTTCTTTTTAGGTAGCCAAAATATGCATCTGAATCAAATATTTTTGATCGTGTCCTTGCTTTTAAAGGCTGAGTTGGTTTGTAGAAGGTTTTATAGCCTTATGGGATCTTTAATTAGCCAAATGCGCTCCTGTGAACGATACAGGAATTTGGAAGTATTTTAAAGTGTAAAGCATGTAAGAGTCTAACGTGTTCATGCACAAGGCTTAGTGCTGAGAGTGAAGTAATGAGGAAGTTCAGTTTTGATTAGACGAGAAGACCTGCTGTGCACTGAAGTTGCAAAGAGTGGGGGAGAACTAAAGGAATCAGTGGGAGGAAACAAGCCAGCATCTGTGCATCAAAGCTGTGAAAGGCCCAAAATCAAGCCAAATCGAGCCAAAAATTACCTGCAAGTTCTCTGTTCTCTTGTAGAGTCTCTTTGAGAGTCTCTTTTATGTTTTATTTTATTCTTAGCTTTGGGCTGAAGTACTGCACGCACTCATGTTGCTGTAGATGTTTTATGTCCCACGTTAAGTGTCTGCTGTGGGACCTGAGCGAAGGAAGGAGCGGCACATTTATAAGGTTGTCTGAAGTTTGTTTGTACACACAACTGCACCTCAAAGGAGAAGGTTTCCTCTCGTTTTCTGTAGGAAGACTGAGAATAAACTGACATAAAGTGTCAGCATTTCTGATCATGAAATGTGTTTTGTATTTGAAAGGAAGAAAACATTGTGTTGTGTGAACTCAGCTTTTTTTGCTTTAATTTTCAATTAGCTCATGAATATGACATCTTGGTTATACACAGTTTGTGAATTTGGAGAGTCCTTTTCTATTTGTATTCTTCTCTGTACATGTGCTTTCCCTCAGCCCCCTTTAAAGTCTTTATTAAATTGCTCTGAGTATCTGGGAGACAGATAAATATAAGATAAAAACCTCTTGTCCTTTTTTCCTGTTTCAGAGAAGTTTGTAATGCTCTGGAAGTGGATTTACGGTTTAAAAAAAGTTGCTGTTTCATGACTATCCAGTGCAACTTAAATTTTAGTACTGCCAATATGAGTGGGATTTTTGTGATCTTTGCAAGCTCTGCTTTATAGGGTGTGTGTAACAAATCAAGAGAATTGGAGGCTGGTTTTCACAGAATCACAGAATCACTCGGTTGGAAAAGCCCTCTGAGATCATCACGTCCAACCGCTCCTGTCTACCCCCTAAACCATATCCCTAAGTACCTCGTCTACCCGCTCTTTAAACACATCCA
>NW_010194853.1:7027-7651 GCF_000695765.1 Mesitornis unicolor
TGATGAGGTCTCCCCTCAGCCTTCTCTTCTCCAGGCTAAACAAGCCCAGTTCCCTCAGCCGCTCCTCATCAGGCTTGTTCTCCAGAGCCCTCCCCATCCCTGTAGCTCTTCTCTGAACACGCTCCAGAATCTCAACATCCTTCTTCTAGTGAGGGGCCCAGAACTGAACACAGCACTCGAGGTGCGGCCGGTGAATGTTTCATATCACAGGCTACAAGAAGCAGATGGTCATGGAGGTTGCTGAATCTGAAGCACTTAAGTTCTGAGAGAGTGAAAGCCAAAAATTCACCTCCAAAGTTCCTAGGAGTTGTATGAAGGAATTTCTTGTGCTGTTCATGTAAAACAAAAGTGTTTCAGGAGGTGAGGAATATTGATGGAAAGGAGCAAAAGAACCTTGGAAAAGTAAAGGCTTCTCAAAAGACATTCACAGGCTGTAAAGATGAACGCAATAAAAATATGGGGTAATAACAGACAGTACCCTCAGACAGATGTGTTACAGCCCTGGAAACCCTGCAGTGGCAACTGGGCAGCTGCCATCCCAAAGAATAAAATAATATCCTCATAGGCAACTATTGTTCCTTGTACACCACACGGAAATAGTGAGATGGCAAGGTAAAACTTTAT
>NW_010194854.1:0-1587 GCF_000695765.1 Mesitornis unicolor
ATATTGAAAGCAGGCTGTGGGCAGCTCCAGCTCTACTACTGCATGGTAGAGAAGTAACTCCCAATTTCTAGCCTGAATTTTAGGGTTTTTATCCCTTGGTGTACAGGAGAGCAGGCAGGGGCGTGTCTCAGTAGATTAGACCACCCGGGGTATCTGTTTCCGACAGTACTTCCCCTTATCTTTAGTTATTTGCATATCCTTGAATTGCTTGGTCCTTTGGGGTCAGGCAGACATCCTCCAGCTTACTTTGTTTATTTCCGGCAATTTAATAGTGGTTTGATTGGGACTCAGGGCATATTATCTCTTGGGGAATTTCAAGGCTTTGCTCAAGTAATGGTGCAATACTGCCCTGTTTAGTTTCCTGCTTACCAGATAACTCAGGGCTGAGCTATCTACACAGCTCCCCATGGGTTGTCTCTGCAGAGACGGGGCCTCAAGGCAATCTAAGGTTGAGTTGCTCCAGCAACCCCCACAAGTCGCCTGGTGCACTGGACATCACCGAAACCGGCTTAAACTATGAGCCAGACAATCCTTACAGTTGGCTTCCCAGGGAAGCAAAGAAGCCCAGAACTCCAGGCTTTGTGGGGCTACAAAAGCGCTTCATAGAAAAGAGAAGACCCAGCAACAGCCTTCACTCCTAGCATCTTTGGTGTGGGAGAAGAGCTTGACCGTTTCCATTTAAGAGATAGGTCTAAATAGCAGCCACCAAAATTGGAGGCAAACATGGACGAGCTAGCGAAGCATGGAACAGCAGAGCCCAAGACTTTGTTTGGCCACACAAGCACTTGGCAGGGCAGGAGAAATCCAGCAACAGCTTTCAGTTCTAGCCCCTTTCTGGTGTGAGTTAGAGTCGAACGTTTGCCATCTTGAAACCAGGCTGTGGGAAGCTCCAGAGAAAGCCTGGTGGCAAAGGTTGTCTTCCCAGGGAAGCAAAGAAGCCCAGAAGCCCAGGCTTTGTCAGCTTACAAAAGCATTTCAAAGAAAAGAGAAGACCCAGCAACAGCCTTCACTCCTAGAATCCTTGGTGAGGGAGAAGAGCTTGACGGTTTCGATTTAAGAGACATCTCCGACCAGCAGACACCAAAATTGGAGGCGAATATGGACGAGCTAGCGAAGCATAGAACAGCAGAGCACAAAGTTTTGCTGGCTACAGAAGCACTTCCTAGCAAAGGAGAAATTCAGCGACAGCTTTAAGTCCTAGGCCCTTTCTGGTGTCTGTTGGAGTCGAACGTTTCCCATCTTGAAACCTCGCTGTGGGCAGCTCCAGTGAAAGCCTGGTGGCAAACGTTAACTTCCCCGGGAAGCAAAGAAGTCCAGAAGCCCAGCCTCTGTGGGGCTACAAAAGCGCTTCATAGAAAAGAGAAGACCCAGCAACAGCCTTCACTCCTAGCATCTTTGGTAGCATCTCTGGTGTGGGGGAAGATCTTGACATTTTCCATTTTAGAGATGCCTCCTACCAGCAGCCACGAAAATTGGAGGCGAACGTGGACGAGATAGCCAAACACAGAACGGCACAGCAGAAAGCTTAGTTTGAATATAAAAGCGCTTTGCAAAGTGGGAGAAATCCAGCAAGAGCTTTCAGTCCTA
>NW_010194855.1:0-1249 GCF_000695765.1 Mesitornis unicolor
TCGCTTGTGGGTGAAGCGGTGGCTTGTGCCCCTCACTCCAGTGGGTGATTTGACAAGGGGACAGCCCGGGAAGTACCGCTGGTGTCTCACAAATCGGTGTTTCTCTCTGCAGGTGCCAAGAACCTGTACATCATCTCCGTCAAGGGGATCAAGGGCCGCCTGAACAGGCTGCCGGCAGCCGGTGTGGGTGACATGGTGATGGCCACGGTCAAGAAGGGCAAACCAGAGCTGAGGAAAAAGGGTGAGTGTGGAGAGTCCCGCTGCGCCAAGGGGCAGCTCCTGCTGCGTCCCCCCTTCGAGGGAGAGAGAGGCAGAGGCTGCTCGTTGATGGGGAGGATGGTTCCACCCACGAATTGGCACCGAATCTCTCAAGCCCTTCTAAAAAGCACTCGCTGGGTCTGCGTGCAGTGGCTCAGTGAGTTGTCGTGGAAGGGCAGAGCAAAGGCATCGCTTTTGGGTGAAGTGGCAGCTCGTGCTGTTTATTTCAATCAGTGGTGTGACATTGGGCTGCGGCAAAGAAAGCTTGCTGCTGCTCTGGAGACGGCGGAGTTTTTGCTAAATATTGTGTGTGAAGTGATAGTTTATTTAAATGGACATGGATGTGGACAGACACCAAATTGTCCTCGTGAAATCCCAAACCTGTGCGTTGCGTTTGCTGCTGCGGCAGAGCAGTTCCCTGGGGTATTTGCTGGTGAACTTTGTGTTTACAAGGATGCTTGTGATACCGAGCTGTGTTTCTCTCTCCTCAGTCCACCCAGCGGTGGTCATTCGGCAGCGGAAATCGTACAGGAGAAAAGACGGCGTGTTCCTCTACTTCGAAGACAACGCAGGAGTGATTGTAAATAATAAAGGAGAAATGAAAGGTACGGATGAGAACCGGGGTGCGCTGGGCAAGGGGGGGAACACAGAGAGGGGTGGGCAGAAAGACCCAGATTCCCCTCAAAATTGGGTAGCGTTTGTGTAAAATGCTGCCCTGAGCCGTCTCTGCCCCTGCTCACTGCTCTGATGTGCCGCCGTGTTTTCTCTTTCCCAGGCTCTGCGATCACAGGCCCTGTGGCCAAGGAGTGCGCGGATCTGTGGCCCAGGATCGCCTCCAACGCAGGGAGCATCGCGTGAACGCGCTCGTCTCCGTAAAAGTCAAATAAAAGCCCTTGTACCAAATCAGCAGTGTCTTTCTTGGCAAAGCGCTCTCCTCTGCTGAGCAGGACGATGTTACAACAGGGGAGGGCCTTTTTATGGCTTTTTTGGG
>NW_010194856.1:0-1196 GCF_000695765.1 Mesitornis unicolor
AGCAGAGCAGGACCCCCGGCCCTGCCGCAGCGGAGAAGAAGCCCCTGGTGCCGGCAGAGGAAAAGCCGCTGCCCAAAGCTGCCCCGGAGCCTTCCCGAGCTCCCGAGACCGCTGTGCCCAAGGGGAAGAGCGCAACCCCCAAAGCAGAGGTGGAGAGCAAGGAGAGCCGGGCAGCCCCGGAGGCGCCGCGGGCCAAGGAGCAGGAGGTGAGATTTTGGGGTGTGTCCGGGCCCGAGCATCTCCAAGGACCACGTCCTGCCCAGATGACGCTGAGAAATGGGGGGGGAGTTATTCCAAGTCAGAGTCGAACCCGTGCGGTTGAGGCCGTTTGCCTTGGGAAACGGTTTTTTGGGATGCTCAAGATGCTGCTGT
The DNA here is from genome assembly GCF_000695765.1 of Mesitornis unicolor. Lineage (NCBI taxonomy): Eukaryota > Metazoa > Chordata > Aves > Mesitornithiformes > Mesitornithidae > Mesitornis > Mesitornis unicolor. The sequence goes on from NW_010194856.1 coordinate 373, forward strand.
CTCAACACTTCCAGACCTCTGAGGAGCTTCGCAGGCTCTGGCGCAGCATTTGCCCTCTCTTTATTAGGATTACATCCATTTGGGCACGACGCAATAGCTCAGGTCATGGGTGGCCTTTGGGTTTGTTTTAAAATAACACAAGGGCGGTTGAATCTGTTGTTAAATGGAAGCTCCTCATCCCACTTCTTGAAAATTCAGTACGATTTGGGGAGACGTTTGGCTGCATTGGTGTTCCCCTGCGAGCAACCATCCCGGTAGCAGCCAGCACAGCCCCTCCACGGGGAGAGGACACGGTGGGAGGTCCCCAATGGCTGGGAGGGGGCAACTGCCCCCCGTGCCACCGTGCAGCCCTTGCGAAGGGCTCCTTGCTCTCACACCCTTGTGCTGGTGAGAGGTCTGTGGCCACCAGTAGCCCAAGCCTTACAGCCAAGGCTCAGCCAACACCGACCTCTCAAAGCAGTAAAACCCATTGCCATTAGGCAGCCTTCTCAGTTTTCTTATCGGGGGACAGAAGTCTGACAGGGCTCAGGTTTTGAAACCTATTTATGAGTCCCACAGCACCTTTGCCCCCAGGGGTGTTTGCTGTCCCTTGCTCGCAGCACGCCCCGTCCCCTCCATTCGACAGCTCGCAAATTGCTGATAAGCCACTGCTGGAGGGACACAGGGCAGCCCTTGGCCTTCGTGGGGAGGTTTCTGGGGGAGAAGCAGCTCCGGAGCTGCCCATGTCTGATGCTGTGCCTTCCCTGGTTCGCAGGATGGGAGCAAGCCTTACCCCCCGGACCTGTCCCGCAGCCCCCAGAGCCTGAGCGACACCGGCTACTCCT
>NW_010194856.1:1246-1447 GCF_000695765.1 Mesitornis unicolor
GCGAAGGAGGGGGAGAGGCGGGGCGGCCCCGGGCTGGCCGGCCAGAGCCCCCCCAGCCCCTCCGAGCTCACCAAGCTGGAGAGCAGCATGAGGCCGCTCCTGGAAGGCCGGGGCGCTCCGCCGGAGCCCACCGAGCGCAGCAAGGCCAGCCCGGAGTCGCGGGAGGAGCAGCGGCAGCGGCCGCGGTACCTCTCCATCACC
>NW_010194856.1:1557-2716 GCF_000695765.1 Mesitornis unicolor
GGCACGACTACGTGGAGGACAGCAGCGAGGGGGGCTTCTCCCCAGTGCCCCCCTGGCCCAAGGGCCAGGAGGCAGAGGCGGGCGACGAGGAGTTCATGCGGAGACAGATCCTGGAGATGAGCGCCGAGGAGGACAACCTGGAGGAGGAGGAGGAGGAGGAAGGTGGCTACGGGCACGCCAAGCACGGCGTACCCAAACCTGGGCAGAAAGCTGAGGCGGGGAGAAGGGCAAAGAGCCGGCGCCAGCCAAGCGACGCTTGCCGCACAGCCCCAGCAGCCTGTACAAGGAGGAGAGGAAGGAGCTGGAGGCGGTGGAAGGCGACGACTTGAGCACGGCTCAGGGCGGGCTGCGGCGCTTCAAGACCATCGAGCTGAACAGCACGACCGGCTACGGCCGGGAGATGGAGGTGAGCCAGGAGGCGGACGCCAGTCTGGACCGGGAGCCCGAGCTGGAGATGGAGAGCCTGACGGGCTCCCCCGAGGAGCGGTCCCGTGGTGAGTACAGCTCCACACTGCCGGCCACGACGCCCAGCTACACCTCAGGCACCTCGCCCACCTCCATCTCTTCCCTGGAGGAGGACAGCGACAGCAGCCCCAGCCGCCGGCAGCGGCTGGGGGGGGGGGAAGGAGACACGGCCCCTTGCTGCCCACCATCGAGGACTCGTCCGAGGAGGAGGAGCTGCGGGAGGAAGAGGAGCTGCTGCGGGAGCAGGAGAAGATGCGGGAGGTGGAGCAGCAGCGCATCCGCAGCACGGCGCGCAAGACCAAGCGCGACAAGGAGGAGCTGAGGGCCCAGCGCAGGAGGGAGCGCTCCAAAACGCCCCCCAGCAACCTCTCCCCTATTGAGGACGCCTCCCCCACCGAGGAGTTGCGGCAGGCGGCAGAGATGGAGGAGCTGCACCGCTCGTCCTGCTCCGAGTACTCGCCCTCCATCGACTCGGAGGCTGAGAGCTTCGATGCCGTGACCTCCAAGCTGTACAAGTCTGGCAGCGAGTACAACCTGCCCACCTTCATGTCGCTCTACTCCCCGACGGAGAAAGGGGAGGGCGGCCCCAGCCAGCCCAGCAGCAAGCCCCTGAAGAGCGCCGAGGAAGCCTACGAGGAGATGATGAGGAAGGCGGAGATGATGCAGAAGCAGCAGGTCCAGCAGGCCCAGCCAG
>NW_010194857.1:0-1710 GCF_000695765.1 Mesitornis unicolor
GATGCTGCCGGCTCTGGGTGCGCCCCCAGCACCGAGGGGAGGGGACAAGGGGCACCCACGGAGAGGAGACAGAGCACCCACGGGGAGGGAGAGGGAACACACATGGAGAGGGGACAGAGCACCCATGGGAGAGGGGACAGGGCACTGATGGAGAGGGGACAGGGCACCAGAAAGCACACGGGACTCCCCTGCAGCCCCCAAATGCCTCCCTTCAGACTTTCAAGACTTCCGCACACTCCCCACAGGGGACAAGGGACCCTGCTCACCCCATGCTCCCTGCTGTGGGGACCAGGACCCCTCCCTGCCCCAGGGGCTGTGTCCTCCCGTGGGACGGAACCGGGTGGGAAGGGCCGAGATGAGCTGTGCCGAGGGAGCCTGACTCATCCCGCACCCACGCAGGCTTCCCGCAGGCCCCGGGCTTCCTGGCAGGAGCCCTGCAGAGGAGATGCAGTGCCCATGGTCATGGCAATTTTGGGCTCTGGGCTCTGTCCTTCCCACGCCTCGGGACGTGGCTGCCCATGCTGGTGCTGCTCTGCAGGGAGGTGGGCACAGGCATTGGTGCACACATAGCTGAGGTGGGAGTCAGCACCAGGTCAGCGCAGGGTCCCTTGGGTCCTGGCTGGCTCCTGAGCATCCTTCCTCACTGCCATGGGTACCGGGGAGGTTGGTCCCTCGTCCATTCCAGAGAGGAGCCCTGCTCAGCCACAGCTCAGGAGCAAGGGGGATTTCACCTCACATTGGGCAGGGATGGAGCGGGGCTGGTGGTGTCACCCCCACCCACCCCAGCAGCCAGGTGGGCTTTGTCCTCTGGGATCACTGTGGTGACACTGGTGTCAGCTCCTCCGTCACGGCTGCAGAGCCGTGTGTCACTGCCCGGGGAAACCCGGCTCCTCCGCCTGCTGCGTCTCCTTTCACAGCCCCCTGGGTTTCCTTTCCAGCTCTGAGTCAGAGAAAGTCACCTCTGTCGGGGAGGAGGGGCAAGGCTCCCGGGAGCTGGTGAGCTTTGCGGGGTGGCGAGGCCTCGAAATGAATAAACCACGGCACAGCACCCGGCACCGGGCTTTCCCGAAGGGCACAGAGACAGGAACACATGGCACAGAGGGCACATGGTGCCATGCAGGGGTGTAGGAGCCAGCCACGCTGGTCTGCTCCCCTCACTGAGCCTGTCCTGTGCCCGTGCAGAATGCGGGGCTGTGCTGACCCAGGGTCTGCCTGCACCACAGCTCTCCCTGCCTGGGAGGAGGAGGCGATGCCAACGCTGTGGCTCTGGGTGCCAGAATCTGGGGCAGTCACAGTTTGGGGAGGGGGAGAGGGGCAGCAGGTTGGACCCCAGGGCCCAGTTGGTGTTGGGCCACGCTCACCCTCACCCTGGCAGCCCATAACCATGGTGTTCGGTGCTGCTGGGCTGGCACCAAGCCACTCTCGGGGCGGCACAGGAAGCCACCAGCAAGGAGGGGATTTCCAAGCGGCTGCGTCTCTGTGGGGCAGAGCCCTGACCCCTTCCTTGTCCCCAGTCCCAGCAAATCAGGGGCGATGTTCTGGGAAAACAGCCTGGGACCGACCAGCAGAGGAGCTGCATCTCCCCTTCCTGCCCCGGGAAGCAGGCGATGGCGAAGGGTCATTGCACAGCCGCTCCCAAAGGCTTGCACAGATTAGATCCAAGGCTGGGAGATAATTGCAGCCGCTGGCTCGTTAGCCAGCCCCAGCCGG
>NW_010194857.1:1785-4018 GCF_000695765.1 Mesitornis unicolor
GGTGAGCCTTTCTCAGCCAGGGATTTCATCTCGTGTGACAGCCGCAGGGTGACACACGGGGCCTGATTACCCTGGCATCAGCGAAGACGCTCGGGGGCCCGTTGCCCCGCTGTGCTGCTCCCTGCACAGGGAAGGTGAAGCTGCTTAACCCTGAAAACTTTCATGCTGAAATGGGTTTCAAAGGCAGTCAAACATTAACTCGCAGCTAACCCTGCCATCACCTGGGTTTTTCCAGTTTTGCAGAGAGATCTGCCAAAATAAATACATATGGTGGAGCAGGGCTGGAGGTGCCGTTGCTCTGTGTATGGCCTCACCATGGCCTGGCAGCGTGAACAGGGAATCCCCGGGTGTAAATGCCTCTACCCAGCATGTCCCAGTGTGGGGCTGACACCAGCTCACACCACAGGTCTGTGGTCCTGGGATGTGGGGTCATCACCATCCCCCATGCCCCAGGATGCTCCTTCACTCTGAGATCCCGTGTCTGGCACCCCATTGCATGCAGAGCTGGGAACTTCCCTGTCCCTGTCCCTGTCCCTGTTCCTGTCTGGCTCCTGGGGGACACCAACCCCTGCGGAAAAGGGCTGGTGGGGATGGGGGAACCCAGAAACGCACTCTGGCTCCCAGCACGGGTGATGCTGATGACCCAGCTCAGCATCCCCAGCATTTTCCCTACCTGGGACTCAGCCCCGGGGAAAGACATAAATAGGACCAGACTGGGGAGGAGCTGGGGTTGGAATCCCAGCATTCCCAGTAGCCAGCAGGGTCCTGGTCCCAGTGCTCCTGGCAGGATCCAGCTTGGGTGAGTGAAGAGGCTGCAGTGAAGCAGCTCCATGTGAGTGCCCACTGCACTCCTGCCCTGCTACGCCATGGCCTGCAGAGAGCCACCAGCATCCCCCTCTGCCCCACACCAGGACCTTTCTCCTCAGCGTCCCCCTCCTGCCCCAACCATTGCAGGGGACCCAAACTGCACCTGAGGCAGACCATGGAGAACAAGTGTTTATTACTGGGGGGTGTAGAAAGTCTTTAAGCAAAATGGCTTAAGGCTCTGCTTTAGTGAGGTCTGGCCAGGTTAAACGCTCAGTTCCCACCGTGTAAAGATTGTGCCCTGGGATGGGTGGGGATGGGGTGCGATGGGCTCCCAGGGCTGGTTGGCCGGGCTTGGGGCTGTGCCCACGCCTGGGAGCCGATGACCCGCGTTGCGTTACCCACATCGCACCCCCTGCTCCGAGCTTGTGCTGCTGGTGGGAAAACTGCTTCGAGGGGAAAGCCGCCTCTCGTGCACACCCCGAGCCCCCTGCAGTGGGTACCGAAGTGCCAAAGCTGCTGCTGGCATCACCTGGGTGCTGGCCCCATAGCAGGAGAGATCCCTCTGTGGCTCTGCAGGAGCCTGTGGTGACCTGGGGGGTGTCAGTTGCTCTGTCACCAGGTGTTCCCAAAATGCTGGGCACGAAGGACCTGAGCCCACCGAGCGCTGCGGAGCCGGGCAGTGCATACAAATCCCTCCTGGCAGCCGAGAGCCAGCGCAGAGGACAGCACCCTTGCACCCCAGATGAGAGGAAGGAGCTGATCTTTGGGGGGCTCCCCTGCACAGCGCTCCTCTGCCCCCCCGTGCTGCGGCTGCCTGGTCTGCCCCAGGCTCTGGGGTGGTTCCCGCTGCTCTCCCTTGGCTGGGGTCACTTCAGGCAGGCCGGGATGCAGGAGAACGTCCTCTTCACCCGCAGCAGGAAGGGAGTCGTGCTCCTGATGTCCCTGGCTCTCGGGACCAGCCCTTGCCGAGCTCCCTCCGTCCTGGGTGTTCCCCCTCTCCCCATCGGCAGCAGGGCCTTTATTTCTTCCTCGTCGTTGAAGGGGGATGCCCCGTACCTCTGCTTCAGGTGCCTGCGGACCTGGGGAAGGAGGGAGAAGCAAATTAAGGTGCTTGTTCCCGAGGGCAAGTCCGAGCCTGCCAGCAAGGGGAGCAGGGAAGCATCCCCCTGGCTCTGAGTGGGCTCAGCTGCGGAGCAGAGCACAATGGCAGGGGCCGGTCCCCAAATCGTGCCCACCTTGCGGGCTTCGCCACCGCCGAACTCAGCCAGCTGCTGCCTGAAGCCGGGGTTGGGGTTGGCGACGGGGCGGAGGGTCCGGACGGCGTCCAGCACCTCCTGGCAGCTCAGCTCCGTGACGGCCATGACGTAGGCGCCCACGATGGTGGTGCTGCGGGAGATGCCGGCGAGGCCGGGGCGGAAAAGGGCAG
>NW_010194857.1:4229-7664 GCF_000695765.1 Mesitornis unicolor
TCCCCCCTCGCTCGGCTGCGGCGAAAAGCTGCCCCCTCCCCAGGGCAGTGGTGGAGTCACCATCCCTAGAGGGGTCCAAAAACCATTTAGATGTGGCATTTAGGGACATGGTTTAGTGGCCATGGTGGGGCTGGGTTGATGGTTGGACTGGATGATCTTAGAGGGCTTTTTCAGCCTTAATGGTGCTGTGATCCCACAGGGTTTGAGGCACAAAATGCAGCCGTGGGTGGATTCATGGGCATGGAGCCCCCTGGCACAGACTGGCTTTGGTCAGGGGTCTGCAGCCAAAGCAGGGGCCTGGGGTCTGGGTTTTCTCTGCTGTGCTGGGGGCCATGGCATTGGGTACAGGGAAAGCAGCGTTACCAGTGGACGAGGCAGTTCCCTCCGTGCAGGCGACACTGGTGGATAAAACTGATGCATTCCTTGAAGTGCCTCTTGCTAGGGGGAAAATAAACGAGACAGAATAAGGGCTTCAGGGGCGGGATGGGATTTTATGGGTGCAGGCAGAGCAGCCCTGAGCGTTTGAGGCTGAAGCACTCCCCAGCGGCTGCTGAGCTGGGAGGCTGTGGGGTCTGGAGGTGTCCCCAGCACTGTGAGAGCTGCAGGCAGCACCTCGAGGGCTTGGGGTGCTGTGAGCCTTCACCCCCAATTGCCCTGCAAAGCCCCAGCCTCCCTGGGGTACTCACATGTTGGCCTCGGGGGTGTCGGGGAGGGGGATGCGGAGGTAGGTGATGTCCTGGAAGACACAAAAGGAAGAGGAAAACTTGGGCGCTGCGGTCAGGGATGCCACACGTGGTCAAGGTGTCATGCATGGATGGGGTGTCACACGGGGTATCATGCATGCTTGCAGCCTTTGCTCCTCACTCCAGCACTGCCTCCAGGGCTCCGTTCCCCAGCACAGCATCCCCTGCGCTGGGACAGGGCTGCTTGCTCCCCTGGCAGGAGCGTGGGGAGGGCAGCGGGGACCAGGCTCGTGGGAGAGGGTGGGAAATGAAATGAGATGGGGCTGGAGAGCTGGAAATAGCTCCCTGTTCAAGGCCAGGTTACAGTCACAGGATGGCCGGTTTCCCAGGCTGGGGGTTGCCCAGATCCTCTGGGACTGCAGGGGGAGCGGTGTCCATGCTGTGGGGCGCTCACAGGGGAAGGGAGAGGCTGTGGCGTGGAAGGAGCTGCAGAAATCAGCACAGGACCCTACCTGCAGCAGGGGCTGGGGGGATTCATGGATCGAAACGATGTGGGTGATCTTGTTCCGGCTCAGCTGCTCCAGGTCTTTGGCATCTAAAGGACAAAGCCAGATACCAGCACGTATTCGTTTCTTACCCTTCTCTTCCCACTGCGCTCCTGCAGGCAAAGCCTTGCTCCAGAGGCTCCATCACCTCCCATCTATGCAGCAGCATAGGCACGGGCAAGCACCCAAACGCCCCCTGGAAATCTGGGATGCAAACCCCATGATACCAAACCAGAGCCCTCCTCCCTCTGAAAGTGCTTGGCCTCGCTGTCTGAGCTCCCCTTGAGCACCCGAAGGGCGATGTGCAGCACCCTGCGGGCACCCTCCACAAAGGCACGCACAGAAACCGGGTCTGCTTGGCTCTCTGGGGCCGTGACCTGCTTCTTGCTAATGCTTCTGCATCCCTGGCTGTGATCCTGGTTGCTGGCCCAGCACAGCAGTTACTACGGTGGGAGGGCAGCGTTGGAGCTGTCTCCTTGTGCCACGACCAGCGGATGCTGAGGAAGCTGCTGGAGAGGAGGGCTAACGCGTTCCCACCTCATCACTTCGGGTTGATGAACCTTCCTGTGGTGTCAAACCGTGGCCTGGGGATCCAGACCATGAAGTGATGTGAATTTTAACAGGACTGAGTCTCAAGAGCTGGTGAGCTGAGCCATGGGCGTGTGAAGGGGGGGATATGGGGACCTTTACGGGTACGTGCACAGCACTTGCCGTCTTTCTGCCCACCTCAGGCAAGGGGAGTGACAGCAACTGGGCACACTGGTGTCAAGGATCAGGTGGTATCAGGCCAAGACCCCTCGTCAGCCGTTACTTGCGGGAACCCCCATGTCAAACCTGGGACCTGCGTGTGTGGGAGCCCTCGCTCCCCTGCTCCCCGTCCCCCACCACCCCAGCAAGCCCAGCTCCATGGCCAGAGGATGTCTCTGTGGTGGTGCAGCTCCGCTTACCGATGAAGTTCCCAAGGTAGAGGCCAGGGAGGATCTGTGGGACAAGGAGAAATGGCAGCATGAGCAGTGGCCTCGTGCCCTGGCACCCACTGCGCTGGGACCCGCCATGGGAAGCAGCGACCTCAGCTGGCAATGCCGAAGTCTTCCTGTTAACCTGACCATCACCAGCCCCAGGGCTCATAATTTATTTACTATCAATAAACTCTTTGTCAGGGCTTCTTATGAGCTCAGGAAGCAACGCACGCCTCCATACAGCCCTGGACTGTGCCCGTCCTGCTGCCCGAGGGATGGGGCAGCAACAGGCACTGAGGAGCCTGTGGGGATGCAGTGATTCCCCCCCAGCCTCAAACTCCGCTCCCCTCGCTCTGTGCCACAGAGAGCCCCTTTCAAACAGATCACTCTGGACACCGTGCCTTACTTTCCTCGTGAAATTCCATTTTTCATGATGAAAAGCTAATTACTTGGCAGTGTCTCTGTTAATTGCTCTGTGGCTGCAGAAGTGGGTATTTTCATCCCTTCTTACCCAGAGCTGTTTTCTATTTTCCCCATCCCCAACCCAGACACCAAGGCTCCCTGGATTGTCCATCCCCATGTCCTGCCTCCAACTTCTCCCCACTGCGATGTTTGGTGCCCGGAGCTGGGCAGGCAGAGGTGATTTCTATGAGCACAGCTGGGCTTGCCCTTATCTCACTGCCCACTTTAGGAAACGTATCTCTTGCTCAAACAGCTTAAAGAGGGGTTTTAAATAATTCCTAAGATTTTAGATCCATTTTCTATCGACGGGGCGCCTTTAACTTGCAGCTGCGGCAGTGAAATGAGCTGGCAGGAGAGCGTCGGTTTGCAAGGGCAGCTCCCAAGGGCAGGACACGGAGCCGTGAATAAGAGCACGTCCCTGTCCCCAGCACCTCCTGACCCACTCCGGGGGGAGAAAAAGGAGACCAGCCCCATCGGCAGCTCCCGGTGCTGCCTCATATAGCTACTGGGTATGGGGCTGGGGGGTGTTTAAGGCTGGAGGTTCTTGCAGGAAAAAGGTGTCTCGGTTCACCTGGGACAAGGGGAAGCTCAAATAGCCATAAAATAGTACCCCGCCCCTCCAGCCCCTCCGCTCCGCGATGCTGAGCCCCATGCACAGCCCAGGACCGCTGGGCTTGGGGTTGCACAGGGCTCCTGCTTGGAAGGAGCTTGGTTCTTAAGGTGCTGGGAAAGCTTCCCCCCTCTCACTGTCACCCCTGCTTTCCACCCCTCCGGGTGGCCATGGGG
>NW_010194858.1:0-13905 GCF_000695765.1 Mesitornis unicolor
GGTCTGGGCCTGCGTGAGGCGGGGGCTGGGACAGCTTAGGCCCTCACCGTCTCGCTGGCCAGGGATCGAGCTGGGAGTCAATAATGTGCCCCGTTTATTTTGGTTTTGTTTTTTTTTTTCCCTGGTATTGTAGGGCAGGATGGCTACAGGTGAAAGGGAGACACTGTCCCAAGATGAACTCCGGAAAAGGCTCTATCAGACTTTTAAGAACCGAGGTGTGCTGGACGCACTTAAGGTGTGTTTTGTTTTCGGCAGGTGCTACCTGTCATTCAGTCTACTACTTAACGTTGACAGTAGTGAAAGCTGTGCTGGTTGAATGTGTTTCCCATTCTCCCCAAAGGTATTGTTTTTGCCACAGTCTTAATTCGTATTCAGTTCTTTTGTTATTTCCAGGAACAGAGTTCTTCATAAACAGAAGTGCTTTTCATTATAGATCAGTCTCACTGTCTTTTTCAGGAACGTTAAAGGCCTGTATCGGGTCTTTAAAAATTTCCGTGCTTGGGAAGGGAAGAGAGAAATAAATGAGAATACAGGATTGGAAAGGACGTTTTAGGTTGCAGAGTCTTTTACCTATTATAAGTACTTATGCTATGTGAATTATCCTCCTGAAATACTCCAGTTTTGTTTTAAAACGATTTGAGCTGTTTTCTCCTTGTCTTTCTGTTGAGGAGAATGTTTTGGAATATGGTTGTGTTAAAGAGTGAAACTCTGTTCTGATTTGCATCTGGGGCTTATTTGTGGTTCCTCTGGCCTTTTTTCCTGTGCTGAAAGTCTCTCTCAGTTTAGGTAGCTCTTGCTGAGTTGATGAATTTATAGCAGCAGTCATACCTTTTCTTCAGCATCCTGTTCTGGAATGCTGGGCAAGTCAAGGTGCAGCAGTCTCATTGCTGGTTATCCCAGTAGTCCTCTGCATCACTCCGACGTCTTTCGCCGTTTTTTAAAGGAAGTGGATGATGATTGTTGTGAGCTTTCCAGTCAGAGTTTAGAATGGTATTGTATCTTTCCCATTTTCATGGGAAAGTCTCTAGAAGGCTGCATATATCTCTTTTTGAGGCACGCTGCGTTTATAGCGCTAGTAATTTTTTTATTGTCGTGCTCTTTCAAAATAACAAATCCCTTGTGCTACAGCAGAAATTTGTATCAGGCCTTAAGTGTTGAAATGTTGTATTTCACGCAGTGTCGGTTTTGCTAGTCTGTCTTTTTATGACCTCTTGATCTTTCTATACTTTTATACACATCTTTATGTCACAAGCAAACTTTTTTAGGTCCTGCTTTTTATGTCAATTTTTTTAAAAATCAGGATCTATATTTTAAGAATACCAGAGACAATCTTATGGCCAAGAATTCCCTGCTTAGGACAACCTGTTTCTCCCTCAGTGTTTTCCATGGCAAGCTTGCATTGCTTGAAATGTTTCATGTCTTGTTTGACTTAACTAATAGTGTATCAGGTGGCATGCTGTTTTAGGCCATTTTCATGCTTGTCTTTCCTTGTCTGGAAGATGATACATCCTATTAAAGATTTCATAGCTTTTCTGAGCTGAAGAATTAATGCAGTTGCGTTTCTAATGGATTCCTGCTAACACTCTTACCTCTTCTAGTGAGAATACTCTCAACTTTCTCGCAGTCTTGCCTGACTGCCTGGGCTGGTAAGAGGCAGGGCCAAACTGGAGCTACAGGTGTGCTGAATGGCCAACGTGTAGCAACCAGTTTCTGCCTTTCTTTCCCTTTGCTGGGACAGGGATTTAGTCCTGTGTTTTCCTCCTGCGTTTTGTCATGAGATGTACAAGAGGTGCCTGGTCTCAGCTGCTTTTGAGACAACTTCATCTGTCAAAGTTGGTCAAAACTGGACAAGTTCAGAAAGTAACAAGGAGAACAGGTTTCTCCGTTGTCTTCATTTCACTCTAATGTCAGTCTAATTTCTGTAGAAAGCCTTGCTAAAATGTCAGGCTCATCTGATGATCTAGCTTTGTTAAGTTTTAATAAGCATTTAGTGTTTCATTCCATTTTTGGTAACATGCTGTTTCTTTAATCAGCTTGGTCACTGTTGCATGCCTGCTGTTGAAAGCTTTAAACACTGTTTCTGTTGTGATCTTTTAGGACGCTATAAACAACTTTTATAATTCTGTAATGAAAATTATTATTTCTTCCTTTTACAGGAGGGAGATTTTCTGAATTTAGGTTAGTTTTTTTTTCTCTGCTGTAACTCACAGAATGCAAATAAATAATGAAAAATGCAATTTAATTATTATTAGTGCCTGTAGGCTTTTTTTATTAGTACACTTTTGCTTCCCTACACAATAGTTGATATTAAAGACATTCAATTTCCTGTTTATTTTCCCATTTGCTTTTGTGATAGCATTGGCAGTTTCTTGAAGTGAGACTCAGAGGAGAATTAGTGAGTTTTCCAAGTACATCTGAAATTGAGGTGATGACAGGCAGACTTTATTTAAGCTAGAGAGAAGGAGAACAGGAAAAGTAGTGATCTAAAAATGAAGCTGGGGGTACTAGTGTGGAGTTTATGTGAGTTCTTGACTGAGAACAATGCTTCTTTTCAGTCCTACATTTGATGCATCTTGAGGGAAAATCAAAAATCACTGTAGCCATCCTTAGAAGGTTTTGAAGACAGGGACAGGTGTCCCAAGTGCTCTTCTAAGTTTTGCCAGAGTTAGCGTGGCCATTTCTGTTACGTAGGTTAAAATATAATATGAACAAGTAAAATGAGACTCCCTGTGAATTTTGAAAAATAAAATCTCTCATTGTATAGCATGTAAACTGAAAATATAATGTCTTTTCTGTATCAGACACAACTCCGAAACCAGCTAATCCATGAGCTAATGCACCCGATTTTAAGTGGAGAACTTCAGCCACAGGCTGTTCCAAATGATGACAGTTCACTTTTGATCACAGCTTCCAACAGTTTGGTGGCAGATCATCTCGAGAGATGTGGCTATGAGTATTCACTTTCTGTTTTCTTTCCAGAAAGTGGATTAGAGAAGAAAAAGGTAAGCTCAGTAATGTACCTCTTCTAAGAGCTTTGTTTTCTGGGGGTTGTTACATTCCAATAGAATTGGAAAAAATCCACTTTTGTGATAGTTCTGATCATCTCCATAAAAGACTTCTAATATTCAAGGTCATTTTCATGAATACTTGGCAATAAGCTAATGATGCTGTTCTGGAAAGAGACAGCACAAGCCTCTCAGCCTTGCCCTTGCCTCACCCAGAGCCACGGTCTGGCAGGACCATTTGAGAAGCTGTGTGTCAGAGCACCTGGGGAACTGATCCTGATTAAAGCTGGCCTCTTGTTAGACCATTCAGTCCCCTGAAAGTATGGCTTGTGGTCAGCTTAAGCTGTTCTAACCATAAGCTGTGGCTGAAAAGGGCAGTCCTTGCCCTCTCTTTGTTTCTCCTCTGCGAGTATGTGACAGGGTGACGTTTCTAACTGAAAATTATTTTTTTTTGACCTGATGAAGAGTTAGTTGTGATTTGGGTTAATGGGCTTATCTGATTTTTATATGATAAATGAAGAAAAGAGACAAGGAAAGTAGCAAGTGCTTGCATCCAGAGTGGGAAGGAAACAAAACTCTCTCTTCTCACAGCTTCAGTTAGTCATGAAACTGCACGCTGACTGCCGTATGTCTTAGGTAATGGGCATAAGTAAATGTAGTACTGCAACAGCAGACCTCTGAAAATGGTTTTGCAAGGCAATAAATAGCAATAACATTCCATAACTGTAAACCAGTGCCTGTTGCATGCCTGAAATCTTTTTTTATACTAGTTAACCTTTTCTGACTTTTTTCTTTTATTCCTCAAAGCTGTTTGCTATGCAAGATCTCCTCCACTTAATGAGGATCAATCCAAAATCCAGTCTTTACAAATCACTGGTAAGGTTATTTTAATTTTGAAAATAAGCTTAAGTTGCAGTTGTGATGAAAAGATTGGCTAAAACATCTTTTGTTTCTTACAGATTTCAGGAACTCAGAAGGAAAATAAAGGTACAAGATTTTTATGTTTGATGCAGACAAGGATAATTGTATCAGCTTCATTTTTATTAAGATACGAGCAATAGAGATTGGGATTTCTTGAGTGTATATTAGTATGGAATAGTATGGATTCAGTAAGATTTTGAAACTTGCGGTACATCAGGATGATGAATATTATATTTCAGGATTATCCAACTCTTACTTGTGGTGGGGATTAAGCATTAACATTCACCTATAAAATGAATGACTTGAACATTAGAAATATGAAAAAAATCTGTAATCGGGTATTAAATGCAATGCCTTTTGGGAGCTTTTCATGCCAAAACTCTGGCAAGCTTGTATTTTGGTTTGCATTTATAACTGACTGTATTAGCTTGTGTAATGTACTTCAAAAACTAGTTAAAGGTTTAATTGACTTTCTGTTGGTTTATACAGCAAATAATTCTTAGTCTGCATGATGAAACCTAGCTATATTGTATGGCCTAAAGTAGCTTGATATTCAGGAACCCCTGTTGCCTAATGACTCATAAATAAAGTAGTAATAACCTGCTTTCTCAAATGACCTTGGAAGTCAAAGATGAAAAGTTGCAAAAGGACGGTTTTTGCAGAATGAGATAGACAGACATATGCTTATAATAAATAGCTTAATGGTTTACTAGGATTGATTTTTACTTAAAGACTTAGTTCTTTCCGTAATTTGAATAGGTTTTCTTGTACAGTGAAAATTACTTCATTAATTGCAGGCTGAAAAATTCCATTTTTATATAAAATCTGAACTAATATATTGAACCTTAATAGGTTTTCTTATGCAGATTTTAATTGGACTTACAGAGCATCATCTAAGTAAGGAAACTCATGACACAGAAGCTCAGACAACCTCAGTACCTCCTTTCAGAGAATCTCTTGGTAAGTGCAACCTCTGCAAGCAAATCTCCCCAGATTTTGTAATCTCGATAAATCGTATGGATTTATAAATTGTATGAATGTTACTCGTTCATCAGTTACTTATAAGCAGTCTAAAGTAATAAGTAAAGGTCATACCTAAATATGACCATATATACCATAAATATACAATAAATGTCATACTAGTACATTCGTTTTCTGACCTTTCTTAAAATAAGGCAAAAGTCCTATTGTGATTGTTTTTAAACCAGTTGGATGCTTTCTTAGGCATTTAGCTAAGGCCTATAATATCTTGGGTGGACTGTAAATGTTATGTGCTGAAACGGATTCTGTAAAACATAGTTGTAAATGTATGCCTTGCTCCTGTTTTTATAATAGTGTTTCAGTGAAAGTTAGGCATAGATTGGGAGTTCTTGAATTGTAATATGCATGGTATTTATTCATAATTCAAAAAAAACCCTAAAAGTTGCATGCCAAAGAAAATTCTTGTTCATCCATGATAGAGAGGATGAATGACTACGTGATAGCACAAACAGTGCCTAAACAGCCAAGCGCCTCCTGCGAGGTGTATGTTGTGTCGCATAGAGCTGATAAATGGCATTTCTGTGCTGCCTCTGCTTTTGTACCACATGGGTCTTTCTATGACAGAGCTACTTAGGTGAGCTAAGGAACTTCCTACAGAGAGACAGGTTCCTCCAGTCTTTGGCAGGGTAACTGTGGTGGCTGTTTGCAGATTATGATGGATATGTTGCTCTTTTTATAGCTGAGAAGCTTCAGCTGATTGATGAACAGTTTGCAGACTCTTATCCCCAGCATCAGAAATATGAATCTTTGGAAGTTAAACTTCATGAGTATAGAAAAGAAATAGAGAAGCAGCTTCAAGAAGAAATGCATCAAAAGGTATAACTCTGGTCATTGAATTTGAAGGAGACGTTTGTTAATTTTGACTTAGCACATTAAGAGTTTTAATACTCAAGGTAAACGGAGAGAACAGATCTAATAGTGAGTTGCAACAAACACAGAAGGCTAAATTAATCAAATATCAATTGTTAATTTGGTGATACAGCATGTGTGTATTTTTCCAATCCCCTTTTTTGTTAAATGTAAACAGAATGTTAAGCTTTTTATTCTTATATTAATTTGTGACACAACTTTAATTTTGATCATCTTAACTTGGTAAATTAGTTTTGTTCTTTAGTTACTTTGTTTAATGGAGAAATGTTTACTCTGCTTAGTCATACTATGCATTTTCCTTCCCAGTTCATTTTTTGAAGCTTGAATTTCAGTATAGTGCATAGCAACTGAGAGGCTTGAATTGCTGTTGCATAGCTTGACGGATAGTTAAGTTTTATACTGATGAGAATTTGCATGCTATTTCAAAACATTACACAGAAACACAGAAATCATAACAGATAATATTATGAATTATTTCTCTTTCCTTCTTCCTATAGTTGAAGACAGCTCTTTTAGGGACTTCTCATTTTGGGAATAAAATTAGATTATTCTTTTTGTCACACAGACATAAGGATTATTGATGCATTGAGAAATGGAGCATAGAGAATATACGGCAGTTCATTTAAATACGGTAGTTTTGGGTTTTTTTTCATAAATTTCTGTCAAGATCAACAGTTTATTTGGAGAGAAAAATTTAAATTTACTGTAGTTTATTTAAATATGTTTTTTCCATTAATTTCTGTCAAGATAAAGAGTTTGGATATAAAACTGATAATCTAATAATCAGTATTTTTAGACATACTTTAAATCACTCATCTGCACATAAACTGTTTGAGGAATTCAGTTTAGTCATATTTATTCAGCTAGACAAGAGGACAGAGTTAAAACTGCCAATGTATTTTACCTTCTCTTTTCATTTAATCTTTGATCCTCTACAGGCACTGTCTTTTCAGTATGTAAAACACATCAGTTGTGTGGTGTTAAGTTTGTCTCAGTTTAAGCAAAGCAGTTGCAACAAGAAGATTGGAATCTTCACCAGATATCAATCATTTTTACATTCAGTTAACTTTACACAGATTCCTTAGCAATGTGATGTGAATTACTGTAAGACATTTCTAATGCAATTTGTGTATGTACAAGTGATGCCGTACTGTCTCATCATTTCTCTAATTTTTCATAAAATTTATGCCCGCAGACCTGAATTCCTTCATCAGACATTGATCCTACCATGCTTACCCCCTCTCTTTAACCTCTTTGTTTCCTCTAGTCTCATTTTTTTCTTTCAACCTCTTCTTACTCTTTTGCTTGTTTTTTCTCACTTCTTTTTCTTGTATGCTTGTTTTCTATTTTCTTCCAAATTTTTATTACAATTCTTTATAACCCTGTTTGTTCTTGCATGTATTGCAGTTCACATGTTGTATGGAGGCGTGTTCCCTGTGATTATACTGTGCAGTTGCAAGATGAATACTTTCCTGTTTGTATGCATTTACTTTATTTTTCAGTTGTTCTAAGAAGTCTGTGAGTCAGGACTTCTTTCTGAAATGCTCTTTATGTGGAGTTAAGCATTGTTTTACACGTTCAGCACCTTTTTTTTCCCCCCAAATTGATTACTCTTGTTTCTGATTGATTAAGAATGGGTCTGCTTCTGCCATTCCTTGCATCACCAGTCAGAATTGATTCTTTGGGGAAGGGGCAAGAATAAAGACAGTGTTGGAGGAGGAATCCATGAGTGTGACCATTCCTTAATTGCAAGCAGATTATCCCTACTGCAGCGTGTGTTTCAGCATAGGCCTTTGTTTTGCTCTTGTCTAAAGCTACTAGTTTTGCATAATATCAATTTTGTGATGCCATATAAGTACATGAAAACTATGTGAGACATGCGAATAGTATTTACTGCTGAGATACTTTTATCACAGTAATTTATTTTCATCAAATTATCATACATTTCCTAACAAGAATTTCTAAGTGAAATTTAGGATTGTCTGTGTAGATTTGAAGAGGGCCCTACTTAATCCACTCTTTCTCCTTTATGTAAAAGCTAGAACATTTTAAAGAAGTTGAAATAGCAAAGATTAAAATGGAGGAGAAAGTGCAGACCCAGAAAGAGATCTCTGAGCTGCGTCATGCGTTAGAGAAGACACATCAAGCAAAGTCTGAAGCCTTAATTTCTCGTGAAAAGAATGCTATTGAGAGGCTTCAAAAACAACAAGAGGTAAAGTTCCAAATATTTCTTCTTAATCTAGTACAAAATTATTCAGTGAGTTGATTAAAGTGGATTTTTTTAATCTTTGGGAGTTTTAGCTTCAGATTTTTATTGGATTATAACTTTATGCCCAGGAAATACAGCTTGACAAATGGCTCTAGTTTTTGCACTGGGGAACAGCAGCTAAGTCTTTTAGCACTGTCAAATGCATGTGACTTGCAAACTTGATAAGAGTACTTTTAAGGCAAAGTCATAATTTTCCTCTTCTTAAGCACTTATTATTTCTTTGGAGATAAATAATCCCTTGTGTGCTTAAGGACAAGAAAAGCTGTTTTTTATTAATAAGAAGAGATGTGACTTTTGGTATTAGCATGTTCATCACTTGGAGGTTTCCTTTTATAATTTGGTTGGTTTCTGGTTGACTCAGTTTCAGTTTTAAATCTTTTTTATGAAGGGTTTTTGGAATTTTTTTCAATTTTGTTTTTATGAAGAACATGCAAAACTATTGTTTATTAAAAAATTCATATGTTTGAACAGGTTCTGTAATTTTTTAAAAACAATTTTTCCTTTTACATAAGTTTTAATCAGTTCTGCTTCTTAAAAGAGAAGCGTTTACAGGTAGCCAGGAGTGACTCATCTGAAACATTTTTACTCAAAGGAGGAAGGGAAGTTTTAAAAAAATTGCAATCAATTCTTGATGTTATTTCAAATTACGTTGCTGGAGTAGGACCAGTTCCTGAAGAAGACACTTGAAAGTTTGAACATGTTAAATTCCTGTATGAAGTGTGAAGTAAAGCTAGAGTTAATATTTTGTGATTCAGATAGAAGCAAAGGAAGTATACGCTCAGAGACAAAGTCTACTGAAAGATATTGAAGTCGTAAGGACAAGAGAGGCGGAACTGAAGCAAAGAATTGAGGCATTTGAAGTGTAAGTTGCTGAAGGGCATATACAAAGCTAAATGATGCTGTTGTCCTTTTCTGGAAAGCATGTTTCCAGATGTTGTTGCTTCTCTGACATAGAAATAGATTCTATATCCCAGAAGTTGTGTCTTCTGTTTTGAGCAGTATTCTGTACCCCTCTATTAGCAGGGATTCTCCCATGCAAAAAAGTTTTGGATTTTTTTTCTATTCGTCCTCATCCGACCAAAATAGTGCAGCATAACTTTGGAGGCAAGGAACCAGATATTTGCTTTGAAGTGCTTAAATTAAAAAAAATGGTAACAAAAAATCCCCAAAAAACCCAAGCAGCGCAGTATGTAATCCTAGCACTCATGAGACATGTATAAATTTTGCATTTTTAGTCCAGTGGTTTCTTTTTAACTTGTCCTTAGATCAGTTTTCTTTGGTTAAATAAAAAAATAACTAAACCATTTTTTGACCAAGTTTTCCATACTGCTTAGTGTCATTACTTTGTCATCTGTTTTTTATAGCAAAATGAGTATCCGGCTAAAAACTTGCTGCTTTTTTTTAACGAGCCAGCAGAGGGTGCTCGTAGAGTAGCATCCTCAGCACTATCTCTTCTGAAGGCTTTCTGGTGTCAGAAACTGAGCTAGGGTTAACTCGGGATAGCTGCATAATTGATTAGTACTGGATTTTAAATAGGGCAATTTAGTTTGTGCCACATCTCCTTGCTCTTTATGAATTACAGTGATGGATTCTGACAATTTTAAATTGCTACTGTGTTCCAAGCAAGTGTCTTACCCTTTGATGTCTCTTAAGTGTTATTTTAAAAAAGAAAAAACAAAACTCTGAAGTTTTGACTTTATAACTGGTCACTGTCTCTGTATTTATGGATATTTCAGCACTCAGAAACTTCAGGAAGAGAAAAATAAAGCTATTGATGATGCACTTCGACGTCGGGAGGTTGCTGTGAAGAACATAGAGGAAACATATGACCAAAAGCTTAAGACGGATCTCTTGAAGTATATGTTTCTTTTGTTTCTAATAGGACACATTAATTCTTATGAAAACAGCATAACAAATTCTATAGGATTTGTTTTGAGAAGTGTAACAAAGCAAGGACTTGAAAAGTCCTTGTGCAAAAGTGCAAATACATGCACTCATGTTTTTGCTTTAATCAGCTTGATTTCTTTACAGTATTGCTTAGCTCTTTGCTAGTGAGACAAAACATTGTGTCAGGTTCAGGAAAAGCTTTCTATATAAAATAATTAATCTTCTGATTGTAGGTTACATTACTGTTTCAGTTTTAATTCTGTGGTGTTATCTGGGAAAGAGATGTGACATTAGTTGTATGTTTAGACAAGACAATGTGAAGCAGTATTAGTGACTTGCTTTGACCACAATTAAAAGAACTGACCATTTTACAAATGCAGAAAAGGCATGGAGGCAAAATTAGCATTAAAGAGATGTTAGAGGTTTCTTAGAAAAAGGGTGAGAGACACACTAGCTTCACTAGGTTGGCTCTTAACACCTCCCCATTTTTGGAGAGGGATTCTCTTGTTGCAAATCACCCTCTCTTATTGTCTACCTGTCTACTTGGACATGGTTTCAAAGAATTTGCTTAGAAATGCTCTTTGAAATTGTAAGACATCATAGAATCATGGAATGTGTTGGGTTGGAAGGAACCTTTAAAGGTCATCTCATCCAACCCCTCTGCAGTAAGCATGGATGATGTTACCAGATCAGGTTGCTCAGAGCCCCATCAAGCCTGACCTTGAATATCTCCAGGGATGGGGCCTCTACCACCTCTCTGGGCAGCCTGTTCCAGTGGTCTACCACCCTCATACTGAAGAACTTTTTTCAAATATCCAGCCTAAATCTACCCTTTTCTAGTTTAAAACCATTACCCCTCGTGCTATTGCTACATGCCCTGGTGAACAGAACATAATCTGTGATTGCTTTTGAGGCATTGGAGTGTGTATATCCTAACCTTGCTCTTGTACTTTCTTGGGGTGCCTTGGTCAATTGAAGGGTTACTTAATGCTTCAGTGCAGGCAGGTGCTCTCAGCATGTTACTGCTCATGTGTGTTCAATGGCATGAACCAGGCTTCCAATTAGGCAGTTAAACCAGATGGCTTTTTATTGCAAGCCAGTGAACAGTAAGTATTGCCTGTGTTAGTGTGTCTACTTAAATTACAGAGGAAAGATGGAAAGAGTAGGTTTTGATAAGAATGATGCCTCAGCTGGAAGGGAGTAGGTTTGAGAGTTTTGTCAGAGAACGGTGAAAAGACACTAATTCACCCACCTTGGTATCTTATTTTATCTAGTCCATAACAGTTAATGCTTGTAAAGTGCTTTTGGTTCATGAGGAGAAGCTGGTTATTTTAATAATTAGCTGCTGCTTAGCTTATTTTATCAACATGCAAAATACTTTAGACATGCTGCAAATGGTTGGAAAGATAAAATCCATGTCCTTTTGTCCAAAATCCTTGTTGAAAATTAGCAAAGAGATACTATTTATTATATAGAAATAATGATGCTTGTTAGAAAAGGAATATTTTTTTTAATTTCTATGGTAAACGTTAATTGCCATATTTGGGAGAAGGATCTGAGTGGTCTGGGCCATTTGCAAAAATGCAGGGGGATGGATATGGCAATATCTGAAAACATTTATAATCTTAAGTCCCAGTTGTGCAGAATGTGAGCTTTCTTAGCTCCTGTAGATTCCAGCAAACTTGAACAGTAAAGTTGGGTGACTGCTGGGCTGCAAACAGTGATGTACCTGGGCAGTGTGCAGTGTCTAGCTGGTAGCTGATGACAAGCAGAGAACCTTTGGGACCAGTTCCAAGACCTATACTGTCCAACACGTTCATCCGTGGTCTGGATGATGACACAGTGCATCCTCAGCAACTTTGAACGTGAGGCTTAATTAAGGGGAATGGCTTCTACAACAAATGGCAGAGTTTCAGCGTGGACAGGCTTTGATAAATTTGGGAACTATGCCAACATAAATCTTAGAAACAAGGAGAACCACAGAGGTCTATGCTCAGAGCAGAATATCCCTATGAAGTACTATGAATGAGGGAAAGGAATTGACCAAGTAGCTGCGTTTCTGAAGAGGACACAGGAGTTACAGTGAATGCCAGGTTGACTGTGATCCAGTAGCATGCTCTGGCGGACAAGACAAACAGCGTGATGGGAAACATTAGTAGCAGCATGGCCAACAGACTGAGGGAAGTAATTGTCTCCTTCAGGTATTGGTGAAGGCTGAGCTAGAAATACGATGCCTAGGTTTGGGCTCCCCGGTTCAAGACAGCCATGAAGAAACTGGTGAGGACCCAGCATAAAGGTCTGTCAAGGTAGTTGTGGGACTATCAGACATGACCTCTGAGTTCATATGGAAAGGGTCATAAATTGTGATGGGGGGTCAGCTTGGATGTGGAAAAAAAAATTACTGAGAGTGCAGTGCGGCATTGACACAGGTCATCCAGGTAGGTGCTGGAATATACGTTTTTGAGACTTGGCTAGGAAGAACCACAGCTGACCTGATCAGAGTTGGTGGTAGTCATACTTTTTGAGCGGGTAGTTGAACCAGGTGATTGGTAGAGTCCTTTCCAACCATTTAAGTGGCTCTGCAATAAGTAATTTTGTCAATAAGTAATTGTGTGATTGTAGTTTAGCCTGAGAGAGGCTGGAATTTACACAAATGCGCACGTATGTGCGCACACATACTTTGGAGATAATGAATTCTTTTTACTTCTAGATATCAGCTTGAATTAAAAGAAGAATACATAGCCAGAGCCAATAAAGTTACTGAAGATGAGAAAAAGAATAAAGGTAACTACGTCTCTGAGAGTCATAAAATAGCTGTTTATCTGTACAGTTTTTACTAACAGGTATCAAAATGCTGTAGTTACTAAACAGTCAGTGTTTGGTAACACTGGTTTAAGTGAAAGAAAAACCATCAAAACAGAATTTGAAAAACATGCAGCAGGATCCCGTGACAGGCCAGCAACTCCTTGCAGTTCAGGATGCAGTGGGAATTGTGCTTTGCACAGAGGCTGCAAAGCATCCTGCTTTTTCAGTTTCCCATCTTCTGAAGTCCTACTATCTGATTCATGCTTTAATTGAACTCTGGTACAGTCTGGTACCGTACCTTTGAACAGTTGCCAGTTTCTACATTTACCGTGCACAAGGTGATTAATTGTAGCTTGCGACAATAACATGTTTACACTTTTAAGTTAGGGACATGTGACAGAAGTTACATATCATATGCAAATGAATTTGATTTACTAAATTCTAAAGGCATGTATGTATGCATATGTATATACACACGGTGTGATTAATTTTGAATAAGCGTGTATGACATCCATTTTTGTGTCTTGAATTAAATTGAATGTTGGGCTGAGCAGCTTAAACTGTTTTTTTTTGCTGATACAGTTTTTTACTGTAATACTCCAACTAATTTTAATTCAGCATTTGTAATCTTCCCTACAGAGAAAGCTATGCTTTTGCATGAAGAAGCCGTTGCTGTTAATTCAAAAAAGGAAGAACTCAAGCAAGCTATATCACGCACGAAGGAGCTTGAGGTAAATGTAAACATGAATTTAAAGAAGCTGTATTGTAATTAGTGTATTTGAGGTACATTCTTTTCAAAAAAAAGAAAATGTGAAATAAAAATAATTAAGTAGTGCAGCAGTTCATAAGCTTCTAAACTGTTCTTTATCTGCAGCTGGATTTGGAGTCTGTGAAGGCCCAGGTCCTGTTGGCAAATAAACAAAATCAGTTGTTGACAGAAAAACTGAAAGAGGTATCAGACTATCCTCTGCTAAAGGAAGAGAAGTTGGAACTCCAAGTGCAGAATAAACTACTTAGGCAACAGTTGGATGAGACTCGCAGTGAGAACCAGCATCTTCGAGACAGTCAGTGTGAATGATTTAGTAATTTTCTTGTTTCTGTTTCCCT
>NW_010194858.1:13936-32394 GCF_000695765.1 Mesitornis unicolor
TTTAGAAATTATTTTTTTATTGAAATACATCTTTTGTATTATGTTTGCTAGTAATTTGCATTAAACCCCAACTAGTGTTTGTGTAAAATGAAACAGTCCTTGACATTATATTTTTTTTAATACGTCTGTGTAGTAGAAATCCTGAATTAAATGGTAGCTATAATAACATGAAGAATATCTCTTTCACCCTTCAAAAAAAGCAGTGCAATATTTCTAACCATAGCATTAGTATGGTTAATAATGGTAAAAGAACACTGCTTTATTATTTTTAAGTGTTTGCCTGACTAGAGTTATAAAATGCCAAGTATTTTTAATGTGCATTAGAGATTACAGGAGAGTAGAGGTGTACAGCCCGTTAAATAAGGCAGGGATATGTATTTTTATTCCAGAATAGGACAGTCTGGGTCTAATTCTTAAATTACTACACCAACAAAAATTTGGGTCTTTTGTAAAAGATAAAAAATCCCAAGTACTTTATTCAAACAGAGCCTTGTTATGTTCCTGAAAACAAATAATCTTTACATTTTGAAGGGGTATCATGTAGAAAAATGCACACTCGTCATTCTTTGGCTAAGTGTCTGGTATTTCTCTTTCTGGGTAGAGCTGTCCCAGCCCTCGGCGGAGCACCTGGCCTGCCAAGTGGAGCTGAGGAGAGTGGAACATTCTAGGAAGCTGGCGCTGGATGAATTTGAAAGTCATAGGCAGATTTTGGAAAAGCAGCTACAAAGTGAGGTAAATTATTCTTTCTAAATCATTTTAATCCTTTCTTCTTGTTCACATTTATCTCTGTACCTGCACAGGCCGTTTAGCATGTAGTTACAGGGTTTGTTTGTATTTTGCTTATTTTTATATAAAAAACTCTAAAGAAAGCAAACCAACACAACACCAAAGAAGGACTTTAAAAAAAACAAATCATAACCACAGTAATTCTTTCCAAGTCATAAAGCTGTCAGCACTGACTTTCAGTAGGATACTGTGTGTGTATGGTTTCACTGCACCTGAAAAATGTTTAGAAACAAATATTTAGCCTCTTGAGATTATTCTTTTTGTTTGTATCATGCTGGGTTTTGCTTTTTCTCTCAATCTCTTATAGGTTGAGCGTTGTGCCCAGTTAAAGACCCAACTGTTGGACTCGGAAGCTACTGTCAGGAAGTTAAATGTGCAGGTTGAAGAACTGAAACTGCAGGTGAAGCAAACACAGGCAGGTTTGTATCTTACACCAGAGCAGTCCTTTATGAAGTTCACTTACCTAACCAGTGTAAGAAATTCCAGAAGCTTAAAAAATCTGCAGTTGCATAGAACAAATATACCAGCAGTAAGTAGATTTCAAGTTTAAAATCAAAATCTATTTAAAAGCCCAATTACAAAAGCAGACTCATTGCAACTTGCCTATTTTTCAGAAAGCAAACATATAGGAGAAAGGAAGAACATTCCTCTCTGAATACTTGCATGTTTTTATTGCCTGTTTTTCTTCAGTATGAAGACGTTAATGTTTGATGATAACATAATCACTGTTTTCCAAGAGGCAAATTGTGTTTTAATGCATTTTGATTCTTGAATGTTCATAATAAGAATAATCAGTTTGAAATTACATTGCATACCTCACAAATTTAAATCTAAGTTTTAAACAGTTGTTGTCAAGGCTAGTAACGTATCCATCTCGTATGGGCATTAGAAAGAGAGAGGTACTTGCATAAAGCGAATCAATCTGCTGAAGAAATGTAGTTCTGTAGATGCCTATCTGTCAAGTTATGATAAGAAAATGTTTTGGGATGTATCTAAATGTAAAATACAGAATTGAATTCTGCAATGATTATACATTACATACAGCATTTGTTGCACCATAGTTCAGTATATGCAAGACATTATTATTCACTAGACCAATATGTACATTTTCAAATATGGTACAAGTATCGGTACCATTTGGAATAGGAAATTTGTTAGCGTCAAATAGCAAAGATATGTTTTAATTAAATGACTGAAAGTACTGTAGGAAATTTTATTTTACATCAGATGTCATTGAAAAACCATTTGTGGTAGAGTTAAAAACAAGGTTGTCATTTTTCTGAGAAAGATAAAGCTCTATAGATTGGTCTTTTGGGCTTGCTGAAGCATACAAGTGGAAATCAGGAAGCAGACAGCACCGAAACATTTGATTTAATTCACAATTTTGGAGAAATATTTATCTTTAAAAAACAATAACATTATCTATGTGCTGTGTTGTTTTTCTCCAAATTTATTTTTTAATCTAAATAGAAGGAAACCATTAAGACTTGTGGCCTGTGCTGTGTCCCTCACCCTCTAACAACATGAGTGGATATAAGGTGTCCAAAGTGGTGATATTTCTATTTTTATTTGTTTATTTACATATAATTTAAGAAATAACATTTTAGAGTGCATACATGGAAGGATTATATATTAAAATAAAAAATCAGTGATCATTTGCAGCTATGCAGCTACACTAAAAATGCATTTAAATCAGCCCCTTCAGTTCTCAAAATTGAAGCCAATTCCATGTTAAAATAATTTTGATAAAATTGGAGTTTAAATGCCATGTTTTACTGTTTCTGTTTTGTTACGGATCTCCCTGTCTCACTCTTTACTGTCACTCACTTTCTCTTGCTGTCATTTAGCTCTGGAAAACGAAGTATATCGGAATCCAAAGCCTTCGCTTGTTGATCGCTCTGTCCTTGACTTCACTGTTGACAAAATTGTACCTCATGATATTTATGTGGATAGCACGTTCCTGAAGAATCCGGTTATGACCGATGTGATGAAGGTAAATGCTGTGCCAACAGCTGGCTATTGTCAGCAGCCACAGCCATGCAGTGCTGCTTCAGATTCTGACCTGGACTATATGGCACAAACCCGGGCTAGAATACAAGAACTAGAAAAAGAGGCGGAGTATTTGGAAGAAGCCTACAGGAGCTACCAACACAGAGTCATACAGGAGGCGGCTGCGAGCAGAACGCAGAGAAAGATGCAGTCCCCTTTACTTCTACAGTGTGCTATTAGTAGACCCCCCTTGACTACCCAGCGTGAACTTCTAGAGGACAATCCCAGCTCCCAGCACTCCCCTCTGAGCAGCCCAAGAGATGAAAAATACATGAAAAGAACGGGGCAGGTTGATGTCTTTAAAAATCCCTTAACACCACCACACAGAGGAGCACCTTCTTCAAGATGCCTTTCTTCTACTCCTGTATCCAAACGGGAAAGAGATCTCAGTAACAAGAAAATTTCAGATGGTAAGTCACAAATATTAATGTGGTACAATATTGGGGTTTTACTCATTGCTCCTTTTGTGCTATGGGAAGAGAAAGATTTAGCAGTGATAGTCTTTCACCCATTTGTTATTAGCTAAGAGGCAGAAGAAGTCAGAGTCAAAATATGCTACCTGCTTGGTGTATTGCTTCTTCATGGCAACAAGTACTGTAGTACCTTGAGAGAGGCTGAGCATACTGCACTTAGGTAGCTTTTAAGAGAGGACTACAACATATAATTCACAGGTGTAACCTGCAGAGTTTCATTCAAAAGTTGCTACTGAGTATAGCTGCTTTGCAACATTAATTGTAATTTCCTTGTTTTAATAATTTAAAATTTAAAAAAGTTGTTTCAAATCTTCATATCTGCTTTCTGAGTCATGCAGTTCTTACCACCCTAGCTCAAAGTGGATTTAATAGGATGAAAAAAAAGAGATAGTTACAAAAAAGATAACTATCAGATTCTGCGTGAAGGAAATTTAAATATGAGACAGGCAGCTTAGTTTGGAAAAGTTGGCTGAGGTGGGCTGTGGGAAATCTGGAAAGCAATAAGTGATGTGAAAAAGGTGAAATGGAATCGATTGATCACTGCTTCATAGACTCCAGGATTCTGTGAAACTGAAAGGAAAGAGAGGTACTTTTTTCATATCAGGAGTACATTCTGGAATTTATCGCTTCTATGGCAACAAGTATAGATGCAGGAATAAAACTACCCTGTCAGAAGGACCCAAAAATGGATTGAGGAAAGGTCGGGGTGGGTGTTGCCAGAAGTAAGATATAATTATTCTCATTCTTTAGTTTTAGTTTAGTTTTGTTTAGTAATGGCCACTGTTAGGAATGGGTTACAGTCTGGTCTATTGTGGCTGTCCCTGTGTTTCTGCACATAGAATATCTTGCTGTTTTACAGAAAACATTTGAAAACTTGAACTTCCAAAGTAGTCTTTTACATTTTAAGTTTTATCTGGCAGCTTATATATATATATATATAAAAGTATACTTATATATACTGTATAAAGTACTTATGGACTATTTAATACTGCACACGCACAAAATATTTCATAAAAGTAGGATTTTGTTGTAAAATTAGGAAACCTAAAAATGCAAGTTGTATGCATAAGCCTAATAATCTTTCTTGTCTTTGTACTTGTCAGAAGCCATTTACATGATGGCTGATCTGTTTTTTCCAGTGGATCTGTTCTTTGCTTAATGCACAGGACTGCCTTGTTCTGGAGAGGTATAGGAGTTGAATAGCAAAGGAGGGCATTACCTGACTTAGGTGTTAGAGAAGTTGAGCGGTACGTAGAGTAGGAGACCGGGTTACAGCGAGGGGGTACGTTCTCAAGGTGAAGTGCTGCCGTACTTGCCCCATTAAGCACAGCAGCTTCAGTGCTAATGTGCTGTGGAGTGATTTATCTGCTTCCAGTTAGATTGCTTCCGCACCGATATGTCGTCTCTGTTTCAAGACTCTTTTGGGGAGGAGTGCTCTTATACTGGTGTATGTGCTATCCTTTGTGCTAGAGATGGCTGAAGCACTAGGTGTGTTTTTGCTAGAAAACCGTAAGTCATTCTGAAAGCTTCCGTGGAGTTTTTCAATGCTGTCGAAGATGCCGGTCTGAGCAGCTCAGAATAAATTTTAAGAGGTAAAAGATACTATGCACGTGAGTCCAAGATTTGTTTTTCCTTTAAGTGAGGTATACCTCAGTGACAACTGTGGCTCAGTCGTCAGCACCTGTCTTCGAAGGATGAAAGGAAGACGTGTGTTGTGTAAAATACTTGCAGTTGGCAGATTTAGCAGCAATTTTACCGTTCCCCTGGCAGATTATGCAGTTTTCTCTCTTCCTTTAAATTCGCTCACGTTTGACTGTTTTCCTTCCCAAGCCCGTGCATGTTGGACATCTTTCAGGCTTTGGGGGAAGGAATAAGCCCATTTCCTTAAGAGCAACTAAAAGTAGGGCAGGATCCTTTTCTGGTTTCCCCTACTTACTGTCTCCAGTCTCTGGGCAGTAACATGGAATTGCACTGTCAACGGAGTGTACTTCTGTATGACCACCTGAAAGAACTTCAGGTGTGGGAGTGTTGAAATGGCTTTTCATCTGTCTCTTGAGTCAGAGTAGCACTGGCTACAGTGAAAGTTATTTGGTCACCAAAGAGAAGAAAAACAACGGTACCTGCTTGCTGAGTGAATACCATATCTTGTGGAAAAAATAATAATTCATAGTCTAGTAATGGAAGACCTGTGCAGCTGCACAGGAAAGGCCTGCTTGCCGAGTGAATACACCATATCTTGTGGAAAAAATAATAATTCATAGTCTAGTAATGGAAGACCTGTGCAGCTGCACAGGAAAGGAAAATTAGGATTGCAAAGCAAAATTTAACCAAAGTGCTGGACCTTGCAAGTTTGATTTAAAACCTTTTTAATGCAGAGATTTTGTTTTATACCTTGGTTTCTTAGGAAACTTGGGACTTCCCTAGTCATGCTGTCTGTTTCCTTCCCTGATAACTTTACAGCTGTTAATAAGAGGACAAAATCTTCAAAGATTTTCTGCTGTGCTTCATCACCCATTTTCACAGATCTGCAGAAAATGAAACCTCCAGCTTAAATTTCCTAATGAAGGATGGTCTTTGGGAGACCTCAAGCACTGTCTTTTGCTGGCAGTTAATCACATCCCTAACTTGAAATCTGGGTCTGTGACTGCTTCCTCTGATGTCTAGCACAGACAGGAAATTATTTGGTGTTTGGCAGAGGGGCTGGATTTTGTGGATAACATGGACATGTTATGGGGTGATTATAACCATAGGCTTTGTGAGGAGTAAGTTTATGATGGTAAAGGCTTGCAGAGGAGAATTCCCATACAGAAGAGGTAAGGAAAAAAATCGTGTGGTGCCTGCACAGTTCAATTGTGCATGTGTTGTAAAAACCAGCCTTGTCTGGAAATGGTAGGACAAATAACTGACTAATACAAATTGTGGGATGTTTATTCTGCAGATGTCAATGGCTCATACGTTTCCTCTTCACAGCAGAGTGTTGACCAAGTGCTTTCTCCTATCTCAAAGCCACATCTACTTTCACCTTCGGAATCTGTTTCTTCCTCACCATCCAGTCATAGCCAGAAAATCAGGTAACGTTGTTTACAGAGCAACATTTTAAATCTGATTTTTAAATAAACATTTCTCTAACTGTTCCTGGTGATAGCTGCTTTTACAATTCAAGTAAGCCATTCATTTTATAAGTGAGAACTTTTCTAAAGATGGATTTGAATTTCCATTCTTAAATATAAAAAAAAACCACAAACACCTCCTCCTCCCAGATCCAAACATCTTTGGCAAATATGATTTGACATTCTCACCTCTCTTAAATTATTAAATCTGTGCTCCCTTACAATGCAGGTTTATGTGCAAAGAAATACTTAAAACCTCAAGTGCATTGAAAACTTCAGGGGAATGCAACATTTTTTCCAAAAAGAAAAAAAAAATTGTCCTATGATAAAATAAAACTCGATTGATTTACAGAGTGTTCTGTGAAATCATTTCAGTGTTGCAGCTGAGCAAGGATGCAAGGTTATTCCAAAGATTCCCTCTGTTGGGGAGAAACGGTAACAGCAGCACGACCTCCAGAGCTTAAAAATCCGCTGCCACGGCAAAGTGCTAAGCAAAGCACTGAAAACCCTGGAGAGTGAGAATGTGAGGCATCTTAAGTGCATGTTCGTATAATGCAGATAAAGCAAACTGATAAATATCCATCACTGAAACTTAGCTTACATTCTGCTGTTTAGAGACAGTAATTAATGTTTAGAGCTGCTCTTCTTGGCCCTTTGAGTTTGTACTACTTCAGCCAGTGTAAGCATTGCTTTGTTGCCCTGTGTGGCTTCGAAGGTAGAAGGCGGTTCATGTGGTGTGTGCTGTCACCACTGAGGCACACCTGACAGGTACAATCACGCATGGTTTAGATGTTGCTTGGCTCAGGTCAGGCTGGTTTACTTCTTTTGATGGTTTTGAGGCTGCTGTAGCTAGCTTTGTAGATACAGCTCTAGATCTAACAAACCTTTTCTTTTGCCCTTCATTGATTTTGCCTTTGATTTTTTTACTTTTCATGTGTCAGTGTTGTGACAAACTTTTGAAAGCAAGATGTGGTGTGGATCTTTGTATTTCAAGAGAGCTGCAAGTTCTGCAGTGCTTGAAATCTGTTGTGTCAGTGTAGACCTTCTGTTTCATTGTATTTCCTTACACAGTAAACCATTTTCAGAAAGCTGAATGAGAGTGTAATTGTTAATAAAGAAATATTCTGTTTATCAGTAATTACAGAAAACGTCTTTTCTAAAAGTTTCCTAAAAATAGAAAAACTGTTCCGAAAAGTAAATCTGAATTAACCAACCATTGACTTCTATACCTATGTATAATACCTATGAAGAAAATCTTCTTTTTTAAACATGTGAGGAATGTATGCATATGTCAAAGATATATGTGACTTTTCCTGGTGTCCCATAACTTTGGACCATATTGATTAGTTTTAAAATTTAAAAGTACCTTTTTGAGTAAGAATAATGTCTTTGAGTAAGACTTAAGCGCTGTGTTGCAAGTGAGAATGTGAAGGCACTACAGTGGCCAGTTAACTGAATATTACATGGCATGTCTTATTTGCAGCAATCCTATCAGACATCTCACCCTCGTGAATTACCTGAACGTAAATGTATTTTTAGCAGTTTGCTGTCACGAGCTTTTTTGGGCTTTGGCAGTTTTGATTCCTCTGGTAGACTTCTGTGCCATCCATATAAATGTGATCCTGATGAGGCTAACAAGAACTCTTGCTGACTTTGTAGACTAATTTGAGAACAGACTTCACTTCAGAAGACAAAGTTGGGTCTTTAGAGGAGTAAACTTAATTTTTCAGTGACTTGTAATGATTTTTTAATAAAAAGGTAAAGCTACAAGCTCATCATAAATTTGTGTCCAAAGTAGTGGTAATCTCTTATCTCTCCTCCATCAGAACAGGCTTTTTTTTGCATATGCTTGATGTTCAAAAGCTATAGAGATTATATTTGATGCACACAAAAAGCCTTAGTAAAACAAAAGCCACTAATTCCTTGAGCAAAGCTATGTCTCTTTTATTCTGTCTCTGTTTTTCACATCTGTGACCTGACTGATGAGCTTTTGCTGATTGAAGCTTGGTAGTTTCTGCTGCCCGTTTGAGAATTTAAATGAAGGCAGTTGTACATTCTCACTTCATTCTTTAACAAGCTGTAATGCTAAGTTGTTTTTTGTCTCTGAAAAGCTTGTTCGTGTGCCTGTATACTTGTTTTTCAGAATAGGAATCTCCAGTCTCCTTTGTGTGTGGGAAGGGGATGGGTAGCAGAACTTTTCTCTTTTCCTTTGTTGTTGTTTCGGTTGGTTTGGGTTTGGTTTTTTTGAAGAGCTTTTTTCAGTCAACTTGACAAAATTAAGCTGCATTGAAATGAATTTTCCTTCCTCTCTGTGTTCCTGTTTCCATGTATGCAATTCTTCTGTTCTTAACAGTCACTAGTGCCTCCACTCTCCAAAACTGAGAATCCTGATTAAGAATCTTCACAAAAAACTTGAGTATTTAGTTTTCACTGATGGCCTTAACGTGCTAGCCATCATTCCAGATATGATGGCTGACGAAAGATCGCTTGTCCTGGGACAGCTCTCTAGCAGGCATTTGTAGGGCTTTCTTCTTTTGTTGTTATCAAGTCCTCAACATACATCTAATGCAGAGAAGGATCTCTTTTGTGGTTAGAATTTGGCGGAGAGCTGTTATGTTCTTGGCCGTGAGAAGAAGCTGTTGGGATTTCTAGAGACGGTGAGGTCTGTCCCTTTAAGTGCCCGTCTCTTCTTTCCCTGCTCATTCACATTTTCGGCAGTATGTCTGAGATTTCCTGTATTCCTGTGACAGACCTTACAAAGCGAAGGTTGGATGTTAACCTGCCCGTTAAGGTGATACGGGAAAACGCTCTAATACTGAGAGGGACTGTACTTCTCTGAAGGGTGTTGCAGAGGCCACGCTGCCTGAAGAATGAGCAGGGTGAGCAAGCTGCAGTGTTGCAGAGGACAGGCCGGGGTCTGGGCAGGCAGCAACGGGTTGCAGTTGCTTTCTTGGGTCCCTTGTGACAAAACAAGGGTATGAGGTCCCAGTATTTTTTTTGGAACTTGCTGCTTTCCCAAGACTTTCTTAAAGGGAAAACATTCTTCTGTTGAGTATTTTTTAATTTCTTGTGCCTTGGACTGTTTTCTATTACACAAAATATTTGAGAAATGCATGTGTGGGCTTTTCCAGTTATTTACTCTCATTATTAGGCAAATGCCACATCATTGATGTGTATTGTGGGATTAGTTTGTGACCTGTAGATCTGAAGTGGCAGTGGGAACTTCTTTAAAAAGAAACAAAGAGAACATACGGTGCTGTAACAACCAGTAACCCAGTACAAGTTAGGCCTCTGCCAGTGGGGAAGAACAATTGCTTCTGTGACTACAGGAGTTCCTTGTTTGTTTATGTTTCAAGATATGAGTGGTATGAAGGAAGCCAATAAACACAGACAGGAAGACTAGAGTTATAAGGCAGATTATTATCTAAACCAGTCCTGAAGGTTGTTACCAGTTTAAGGCTAAAAAAGTAATTTCAGACATTAACAAAATAGTTTCGATGGCGGTGGTTGTGTTCTGTTTAAGCTTTAATGGTAATTTTAAGCATAACTCATGCAATGTAACCATTTGGTGTTGATTGGCACGCCAGTACTGCTTTATGGAACATTGACATTAGGTACAGTCCAGGGTTTGGCTGCCAACTTTGTTTGAAAGCTGTTTGGAAATACCTGTGTTTGGTGCTCTTCACAAGGCAGACGTCCTCTGTCTGCTGAATCCGTGGCAGCGTATTGACTGTCTTTCCAGCAGCGTCGCCGAACGTGGTACTGAACAAAGTAGCTTAGATGTCCTTTAACACTGCACCTTAAGAATTATTTAACGCTTAACCACTTCTGTGAAGAGGAGACTAAAAACATGAAGTAGGCTTCCAAAAATTTAAGTTCCATTTACTCTGCCGTATGTAATTTACGGGGTGTTTTTCCCCACTGCCATTACCAAACTGTTCCCCTGACAATGGCGATGGTTTTGTTTGTCTGCAGATTTACATTTATTTACTGAACGTGTCTCATTGTGGGGGTTCACGTTGTTTGTTCTCCACTTCTGCCCCATGGAAGACCTCAATTCCTCAGAAATTGCAAGCAGAAACATCTTTATGGCGGGGTGAAGAGCGCCAGCTGGTGTGAACTAAGCTCCTTTCTGAAGCGCTGCTGCTGCATTTCATTAGTGACCCGCGCTCCGTTTGCTCTTCTGGCTCTGGTCAGAGTTGAGGAGCAGGGTCACGTGGGAGATATTGTTCTTTCACATGGTCTTTCTGATGAGATAAAGGGCGATTTGGAATGAGGGCACTAACCTCATTTTTCATAGCACCCAGATTTTCACCCCTGCATATATGTTTTTGCCAGACGCTTAATCCTAATGCATTACAAACACATCTGTTAAGTGGGAATTAGAGACTGTAACACAGAGCCTATAAAAGGCAAATTTCTTCGTTTCAGTTGACTCAGTGTCACACTTCATTGTATTTCTCCTTTTTTTTTCTCCTTACTCCTTTTTATGCCTTTTGACAGTGTATTTTGTTTTAATGTAATGCCTTTATGTCACATATAGGCCTCGGGGAAAGGTTGCAGGGAGGTGGCTGTCAGAGAGAGAGAGCTGACTTTTGGTACGAGTGAGAGGACTGGCTTTAAATACCTTAACTTTTGAGTCAGAAAGTTGCAGCGTTTTGCTTGCATGGTTTGTACGTTTGGTTTAGTCTGTTGCTCAGCATGTGAGTAATGCTTGTATTTAAATCTCAGATCGCTATTTGCTTTAAAGTTTAGCATTTATATTTACCAAAGTATTTATTTATTTTTTCCTCCTTTTCTCAGACTCCATAATCAACAGACAGACAAACAAGATTTCAGCGATATCCCCAAACCAGAGAAACTAATGTATGAGGACCTTGAAGAACGTATTTCTTCTCCCGAGTGTAAGTTTTAGTGCAATTTAGACAGTTTGTTTAACACCCTGGGGCTTAACAGTTGCAAGACAGTTGTCTTGATAGCTTATGGCTATAGTTGGAGAGAGAAAATTCCAACTCATGCTGGAAGTCAGAAAAACAAACCGGCTCAGGAAATGAGGATGTAGCTTTCTTCGTATTTGCATCTTTAGAGGATAAGGGTATCTAATAATGAGTAGACACTAAAATCGAGTTGGTTCTGCAATTTGTGACCATACTTTTTGTTCTGAAATCTTGCACTACCTTGTTCTGATTAATGTATGTAGGTCTGGCAGTTGTTTATGTAAAATCATACTGTTTTGGGTGGTTGTTTTTTGAAACAGTCAGGTGCTCCAGTATATCAGCTAACTTGGAGTTCTGTTATATTTGCTGCATAAAGCAAAACTCTAAGGAGTTTTCATCATGGACCAGTATCAGAGCAGTATTACCAAGTTGTAATTCTGAAGAAAAGTTAATGCAGCCCTTACGTATACTTTTGTTGATTTTTTTTTTCCTTCAGTAATCAGGGCTTTAGTAGTAGTAGTAGTAGTAGTAGTAGTACGAATTAGGAGTTACTTTAGAAGCACGTGTAAATGTGTGAAGAACACTTGCAGTTTTGGTGGCATTAAGCAGCATCTCTGAGTAGTTTTGGAACATACGGTTCAGTTCCTGAAACAGGAATTTCATCCTATTTTTTTCCTCTGAGGTCAGCATTTCATTTATTTACGTTTCTGCTCTGTGTTGATTTCATGAAGAATTTTGTCATGATGTGGTGCTTTGCATTGCATGCTATAAAATGTTTGCTTCCCTTCATATGCTGCAGTCAAACCTGCAGGGTCAGCATTAAAAAATTGTGGATGTAACTAAGGTACTGTAGAAAGAGGAGGGTAATGGAAGTTAATGCACTTTATAGCCATTTGAATATGGAGAGAGAAATAGAAGCACAGTTACTGGCTTTATTGCCTAGTTTTACAGCATTCGAGTGACGTTTTAATCTTGGACCTGAGCATCCGTCTCTCCCATGAAACTGTGGGTTTGAAATAAGGGAAATTGTCAGTGGGAAAGATGTGACCAGTCAGATAAATGTCTTTCCCATTCCCAGATCTTGTTAGATCTGTGAAGTCTTGAGACTGGTGGAGATACATCAGTGGGTGGTAGAATTAAATCTATCGTTGGTCAGGAGATTAGGGAGATTTGGAATCACTGATTTCCAGGAAAATGTTCCTAACTGGTGTAAGTGTCTTCCTGGGTCCGAGAGTGGCGTATCCTTTTGGTTGTGGTTGGAAGATGGAGCGATGATGGAGATGGAGTGATGCCCTTGCCCGCTCTCCCAAATGTGAGAATGTGGCTTTCAGTATCTTAAAAACCAAGCAATCAAACAGAAAAGATACTGTTTGTTTAGACAGCAAATGTGCTGATAATGTTTGGTGATAACTCCCAGGAGCCATGACTTATCTATGCATTTCTCTGTGAAGTTTTATTCGTTTTATTTGTTGTGTTTAATTTACCTAATTTAGTTTTCTTTTTATAAGCTTTAAATGCGTTATTTGAATGTGAACTGAGCCTGTAGTCACTAACGTTTTTTACTCATCTTACATTTTAATTAGATTTTGGTTTATTTGTTTGATTTCATATTAGAGACTTTTAGGAACACCATGACATATTTTAACTTTTATTTGATCACTTATGAGAACAGACTGGCATTTTCTTGGCAATTAGGCCCGAGTGGATACTGTGCCCAAATAAGTTACCGCTCTATCATATAATGATATATGGTAAACCAGTATTTTTTACTATTTAAGTATTACATACCCTTGAAACACACTGGTGCTTCATATGGAAATAATGTTGTTGTTGATAACCTTATAATTTAAACCTAAAGTTAAAGTGAGAGCAGGAAAAAAAACCCCAGAATAGATTTTCTTTTAAGTGTAACAGCCCATTATTTTGGTCTGATGTAAAACATATCTAGAATTTACTTTCCTGGACGTCCTATTGCTTTTGTAGGAAAATGACAACGTTGGAGCTTTGCTAGGCTGGCAGTTTGGCAGAAATTTTCTGTGATGCTCTCATCTATAACTCATTTACCGTAATTCTAACTGAAAGGGATTCAGACCATTCTGAGACAGAGGCCGATTGGTTTGGGGATCTTGCTTTT
This sequence comes from Mesitornis unicolor, assembly GCF_000695765.1. Lineage (NCBI taxonomy): Eukaryota > Metazoa > Chordata > Aves > Mesitornithiformes > Mesitornithidae > Mesitornis > Mesitornis unicolor. The sequence continues at coordinate 27,426 of NW_010194858.1, forward strand.
CTGCATGCAAAATGCTTCAGTTTTATTGCAACACGGAAGAGAAAAATGTTGGAAACCTTGATACTATTTGAAGGATGGGAAATGGGTATTTTCTAAACCTTTACCCAAAATGTAAGGAGATATATAAGGTATCTTTACTGTATTACACTAAACGCTTGGGAAAATGGCCCAGTGTATTTCAGTTTGGCTACCTAGAGATAATGGCTGCATCTGACTTTTTATCTCATTTTGCTTTCTCCCATAAAATGGAGATAAATAAATAAGAAGCAGTTGAGTATCATGGCCATGATCACAGGGGACGTGCAGTAGTTGTGGTTTTGTAAATTCAGAGCCCCGTTGCACAAGGAGAAGAAAATACAGCGTGGAATATCTGAGGTGACAGGATCCGTCCTGTGCACCAAAGAAGGCAAGGGTCCTCCTAAAGAAATAGTCTGTGATGGAATAGTTAAAGGTTGTTTCATGCGCATGGAAAGCATGGACCCGTACATTTTCTGTGACCTGTATCTTGATTATGTAAAGAAATGAAAACATTTTGGGTTTCTGTTGTATATTTATTCATGAATCTGTTTTGCCTGTGTAAACAGATGTCTTCCAAGAGCTAATTTCAAACCTAACAATTCTGTAATTAAAGCAGCAAGTGCAGCCTATGATAATTCCTGATCCTCAGGGAAATGGTCAAGTTGCAGGGAAAACGCTCAATTAGTGCTGATATTTACGTGTTCTCATTCAGCCATTCCCTCACTTTGTGTCCATGGCTGCGCTCCGCTATTGTAATTAGAGAATAATGAAGCCATTGTTTGAACTTCTCCTGCAGATCAGGGGGCCGTTCCAGAGCAGCGTGAAAGTGATGCCTTGTGTCCATCTGGGGACAGCGTCCATGGAAACCATGCCACAGCCCCTGCGCCAGCCACAGCCACTTCGCTGCGGGACTTAAGTGAGTTCTGGGCTCAGAAACAAGAGTGAATACCCTCTGGAGATGTCACGTGGACAGAACAAAAAGGCAGATATTTAACATTCTGTAGGTAGGGCGTGCTGAAGCGAGTGAAAAATTGTTTCCAAAAGTGCTAATAATGTAATGCAGAGGAAGGAATGGTTTTCTTTTGCTTTACTGTGCGACAGTGACGTTTTCACCCTGGTCTTGGTTAAATATGTTTTTAACTTAAACACACTTGCTGCCCATCTCATCCTTCTGTCCAGCTTCTGGAAAGACAGTTTCAGGTTTTTTTTCTTTTCTCTTTAGGATATTTATTTAATATTATTTATGCTGTTGGTAGAACTAAGACTTGAAAGGTTTGGTTTGGTTGGAGGTATTTTAGGTACTGCTTGTCTGGATTTTTTTCATTTTCCTTGACTCTGCAAACTGTATTACTATGATGCTGTTTCCATTCTTTGGGTAGATGAGGAGGATTTCAGTGCAGCATATGCCTCTTTTCCAATTATGATTATTTCTATTTAGAGAAGAGCTTTCTAGCTTCCAACAATTCCCTATATTTGCCCATCTAATTCTTATCTAAATGCTGTTCTGCTTACCCAGCTTTTTAAATATACTGCGCACATGAGAAGAGTGTCCTGTGATAATTTTCAAAGGTTTTTTTAAGTACTTTGCTTTATAAATGTAAAGGATTGTATCCAACCATCTTGCAGGGAGGGAAAGAACAAGATAACAAGAAATGGAATGAGAAAGTCCATGGTAGGAATGAGAAGTGCAGAGAGAGATTTGTCAGCTCTCTGGCCTCTGCTTTGGCTCTGCTGTTTAACTCTTAGTGAGTCATACATCGGACTAAAAATGTAGAGAGGTGGGAAGAAATATTACCAGATGCCTAAGAGTAACTTTGGTCCATGTATCACCAACATAGCCAGTTGTTTTTAATTTACTATTAATGTTTTACAGGAACCTGTTCCTTATTTGTACGCTACTGTGATAGATTACTGAACTACATAAATCACAGCTGTTGCAATGATTTTTTACAGCGGTGCTGGATCAAAGGCAGATTGAAGAACAGAATGGAGAACTTGGGAAAAACTTAGAAGAAGCAAGGAAAGCAAGAGAAGAAAGGGGAGAGAGCGAACAACAGGAAGCTTTGGAAAGAGAGCAGAAAGAAGAGGAGAAGCTGAACAAAGAGGTGGTGATTTAGTATTTTAATTTCTGTCAGTAATGCAGCTTTGTCGTGCCACATATTTTAGGACTGCTGTGTGTGTGACTTGGTTAAAAGTAGGTTTTATTCTGAAAGCAGTGGAGGCTGAGCTCTTTTATGTACTTGTGCAATTCTTGCTAGAATTTCTCCTTATGCCAAGTAACTGTTTCGCTGGAAGCAGATGCTTTTTCTTCCATGCTTCTTGTCACTGGAAGCTACAGTTTTAGGAGGCAGCTGTCACGCTGCTATCAGAACAAGCTCTACATTTGCTGTCTTTCTGGTCTGGACCACTGCTGGTGGGACACCACCAGAACATGTTGATGTCCATCTGCTCGTTGGCTTGTATCAGGGTATCCAGGGTACGTTCTTGGAAGTAGAAGTTATACGGATACCTTAAGGTGTTTGCTTAAATCTCTTTGAGCTGATGTAGCATGTGTTGAAGTGGTGGTCTGGACTTCTAGGACCTGTTTTAAACTTGGTTTTGCACTCCCTCCCATTTTGTCTTCCTCTTCCCACCCTTAAACCTTGGTCGATTTAACTCAGTGCAGTGGTGCTGACCAGACACCCTCGTGCTGCCCTTCCTACCAGCACCTGCACCCTTCCGGAAACCTGCGTATCCCTCAGCTCACGGCCTTCCCTTCACGTGTGGATGTCAGACATAGAAGCCTCAGGCCTCACAGCATCTGGGACCCCAGACAGGGCCAGAGTGGGATTTCTCAAATGTCACTTTTTGAACAGAGGCAATAGCTTAACATTTCATCTTGAACTGCTTGGAACAAGTTTAATGCTGTTTAAACTGGCGTGTTTCACCAAGGTTAAGGTGAAATCCTACATGTAGTGCAGGTATTAAGGTATAAAGGTATTTCTCTTGAGCTGAGTGGTATTTAATTTTGATTTTGTGTCTTAAAGTGGATCCAAGACTCCATGAAAATAGATGAAGAACATGAGGAGGGGGTAAAATCTGAAAACGGTCATTCTGGTGCTGAAGATAATGCAAAGGATCCTGTTCCAAATCCACTAGAAAAATACATGAGAATAATTCAGCAGAGGAGAGAGCAGGAACTGGCAAACAAGGTGATTGTTCTCCAAACCTCATCCCAAAAATATTATTGGCTGAATTTATGTCCTGCTAAAATATGCTTAGAATGAGAACAGTATTATCATTCTTTCCTTTTTCCTTTGTCCAGAAGCTTTTTGTAACAACCTGCGGAGATGAGTGTTTGGGTTTGTACTGCAGAAATGTGTGGATCCAAAAGAAAAATAACCTGCGAACTCTTTCCTTTGTAGATTTGGTTGGTTGGTTGGTTGTTTTTTTTCTGGTACGCTGGGGGGGTGTGTTTGTTAGTTGGTTTGGTTTTGGAGAGTATTTAAATTTAAATGTCCTTAATTTTTAGTTTAAACTGTGTTTAAAACCGGTCTGAATCTACACAGGTCAGTCTGTGTTACGCTAACACAACTGTCTGATAGAATTGAGTCTGGAAAAATGGAAACTTTGACCTTGAAGAAGAGCTATGTACAGGGGTGAACAGTACTGTCATGAAGGCCTGCAGCATACTTTTGTTCAGACATTACCCAAACCTGATTTTCCAGAATGCTGCTATTCTAGATGCAGTACAGTCTTTGTAGAAATAAGAGTGGCTGCTGCTTCATATTTTTCTTCTCAGTTAGGTGCCTTCAAACACAGATACCGTGATTAGAATCAGTTAAACCTTGGCTTAAGAACCAGTCACCAGAAAGTGCATTTTCCTCTCGGTTGCCAGGATTCAAAAAAAGAAGAAATGGAAGTATCGCTTACAGAGGGACTTCTGCCTAGTGAAAAGGACGACAGGTAAGGCTCATGTATTACTGTTAATCACTTTTATTACTCCGTATTATTAAATGGAGTATGAATCATGGTTAAGACACATCTGTCTTCTTAAAAAGCAAAATAAACTTGTAATTGAATGCAAATGTGTTGGGGAAATTGAGGATCCTTCCCATTCCTACACAGATAAGTTATGCACTATATGGAATTTGGATGTGGGAACTGCAGTCATTGCTCTGCTCCCATAGCTGTGGCAATTACAACTTTGTTTCTGCCACTGAGCAGCATCTCTGCTCCTTCCCAGTGAGCTGCAGTGTGAGGGCACGGCCCTGTGAGTGCTGGTCTGCTCCGCACCTTGCACACAGTCTGTTACTGTGGCCAGCTTTGACTGATCAGGAGGATCACAGGCTTTTAGCAAACTGGTTCACACACTCTTTTTTCAGAGATTTTGGCTGCTTGCACCGAGTTACCACAGCGAGGGCATTTCTCCTGGTTTGCTCTAGGCATCGATAAATAAGGATACGTAGATTTTACTTGCTTGAGAGCAAAAAACCCCTACCACCCTCTATCCAATCTTTCAGTTTATTTGAAGATGTGAATTGAAAATATAGGTAAGAAAAAAATATGGACCAGTTGCAAAAAAATAAAATGCTCACGCTAAGTCTAGTGTGTGTGTGTGTGTGTGTGTGTGTGTGTGTGTGTGTGTGTGTGTTTGTGTGTGTGCGCCTTTAAAGTGCTGCTTTACACACAGCCCCTACCCTGGTGCTTCTGAATTGCATCTGTGTACCATTCTTTTCACTGGGTAAGCACTGCAACGGTAGGGGCTAGAAAGTAACTGCTTTTTGGTAGACGAGATGGCTTCTGTTCACAAAGGCCCCAGTCCTCAACCTTCAAGGCTTTTACTTCCTTCAGTTCACTGAAACAGCAGAAGTGCAGCTTAGGCTGTCTCATAACTTTCCTTTTAAAACAAGTATTTATGTTTACGATTTAAGATGATAAACTACTCTGGACTCATACCACTCTCTTTCCA
>NW_010194858.1:32425-65486 GCF_000695765.1 Mesitornis unicolor
TCCCTCCTGTCCCTAATACAGCACTGCAGGTATTTCTCAGGGAGACGTGGATGAAGACTTCTGGTGAACAACAGCTACTGATTTTTTTATTTTCTATTACTATTTTTTACAATAAAAATGTTTTTAAAGCAGCTTTCTGCCTGTAAAAAGTTGTAATCAATGTTAGGCACCGAGATTGCAGGCTGTATAGTTGTAAGTTAATAAAGCTGATTTTGAGCTGTTGTCTCTTCAAGTCAGTCATTGACTTCAAACAGTGAGCCCTGATGTGTCACTAATCCAGGAGGCCTTTGAGTGGGGTGAGAGAGGGAGAGGACACAGCAGTGTAAGGAAATTAATGGGTGTGCTCAGGTAGGTTGGCTTTGGCATTGAATTCCTATAGCCTTGGACAGCTCTGCAAGTGGAGCTCCCTCCTCTGCCGCTCCACGTGTTACAAACGGCAGGGCAAAGTAACCGTGTACAGGGACCAAAAAAAATTCAGTCACATTTTCAAAGGTGTCCCCTGGAGACCCTCGGCTGGCGCAGTTTCAGCGAGCAGAGTGTGACGGAGCCAAGGTAAGGTGTCCCTTCCACTGCTATGGCAGGGGAAGCCAACACTTTTAAAAGCAGTCTTATCTCACGTGGCACCTTGTTGGTATTAACCAGCCCAGAACGGAGAGATTCAAATAAAAGTGCTATTGAACTCATCTTTATTTAAGCTTTGTATTTTGTAGGTAGATTATAGGCAAGATCGTTAAACTTTATTTACAGTATAAAATACAGTAGTTTTTTATCAATGAAGTAATTTTGGGTGGCAGCATATATTACAACTTGCACTGCATTTGAGGCTGCTCATCTTGGCCTAACTACAAGAACATGAAGCCAAGTTTGACAGAATTTAAGGGCAAAAAAAACCAAAGCTCTGTCTTGAATCCACTGGATGTTGAAACGTGACGTACCAAAAAACACGACAGAAATCAACTTTGCGTTTAGAAATTAAGCTCAAAGATGATTTGGTGGCTAGTCTGATTTCACGTGCTGCTTAAGCTGGTGTTGCAGCAACGCTGGCCTTCACTAAATTTCGGAGAGGCTCCTCCTGTCTGATGTCGGGAAGGGGAGGGATAGTGCTCGTTGCATTATGCTGGCCTGGAACATCTACCACTACTTCATGCTAAAAGACCTGGCTGACTTACCATGCTGAAGCGAACACCTACAGGGCACCCTTTCCCCGTGCGGGAGCAATGGGTAACACTACTGCACACAACCTCAGGTAGGGACGTAGAGCACGGGGGTGCACTAAGACGGAGGGGCTGTAGGTCTGTTTCCAAATAATCGTACACAAGTGGTGTCTATTATCTACAAATATTTATTTTAACACTTGGATGTAACTACAGGAAGCCCTTGGCACTGATAGAAAATATTGATTCACTGTTAGGTTACAAAAATTTATACATAGCAAAATTTAATGCTCTTTACATAAAAATATTAGACTACTTAAACAAAACTTCAAAAACTCCCAGTAATAGCTACACTGAATTAGAAAAGAATTAGGCTTTAAGACACTGCCTCCATTATTACCCTTATGCAAACACTGGGCTAGAACATCACCTGCGTTGCTGTAGAAATGTCTCCTTCATGCAACAGGTAAGAACATACACTAGGCTATTTTGTCATACTTGCTCTACATGGATCAACTTTGCCCCTTTTTTTTTTGAAACTGTCAAATTAGACTTCAATATGTAACAAAAAAAATCCATATTTGAAGTTAATACCCCTCCCCAACACCTTTTCTCTTAATACTGACTTGAAGAAATTTGTGCTTCCTTTGAGTTATATTCAGCAAACAGTCAAAACTATCAAGCCCCACGTCAGCTTCACAGGGGTACGACTTGAATATTTCATTTTCTTCCAATTTTACTTCCCCCCCCCCCGCCCCCAACATTTATATATATATATATCATATAGAACAAACACCAAATATACCATCACTAATACTCAAGAAGATATCACTGAATGCTTCTGAAAAAAAACATTAATTAGAAGGCAGACTTCTATGGGAAATGACTTTAAAATGGCACCAGTTTGTTTGTGTTTTTATTTCTGAACACCACGTTTTTCTTCATGTGCTAATTAATATTTGTATAAAGGAAAACACATAAGCACTGACTATAAATTTGCTAAGCACCAAGATAGAGAAAGGTGGACATCCTGTATTCTGCTTTATGGCTGTAATTTTTATTGTGTAAAACTCTGCAAACTTTCTCATCCGCTCATTTGGAATAGTCAGATCAGTGTCATTTTAATAAGGTAACACTTTCCACTTACTGAACATGTAGGATAATGGTCTCCTGCCACTATATAAATGCTAAGACATTTATAGAAAATAAATATTAAGGCAAAGCTGACATTTATTTTCAAAGAAGGGGATCATTATCCAGATCCGGGGATCTACATTCCATTACGTAGTTAGTTAATAAAAAGATTAAAACTTGGGCCAGGCGCTCGACAGCGCTCACGCGAGCGCAGGAGCGCGACTGCTTCCTCATACAAAATTGTGGCACAAAAGCAGAGGGCTGTTCCCGTGCAGAGAGGGGTCAAAGCCAGCCCTGGTGCGGCTTAGGAACCGCTGGGCTCTCGGCCGAGAGCTGAAAGGGCACGGCCGACGCATGCCTTTGCCCCAGGGCTGCGCAGGGATCTGCTGCTGCTGGTCTGAGCACCTGCCACGGTGCCACGCCGCAGACCGCGCCAAAGAGTAAAAGACCACGAGCCTCAAAGAAGAGTAATTTGGTCACTTGTTGTGAAGTGTTGCCTTTTAAAATGCCTGGAATAAACCCTCCATTCTCTGTAGGAAAGGATGGAAGATTACCCACGGGAAGATCTCCCTACAAATGTGTCCCAGGAGCTGGAATGTGAAGCTTTTGCACGTCTCTCTAATTTTGTTTGGTAGACACACATCTGTACTGCAGAGCAGCTATCTGTTGATTTGTCAGAGCTACAGAACTCTTCTGCTGAATTACTGTGGCAAACACTTATGTGTAAGAATTGAGTTGCTCTTTTGACCGAGACTGGATATCCTGAAGCTCCTGCTCTTCTTTTGCTTTGATATCCTGGTAGGCCTGCATTTTGCTCGCATCCTTTAAGTAGGCCCAGTTAGAAGACAGTATCATGAGGAAGTGGATCTGGAAGAGAAGGGTGAGCATGATGGCTAGTGAGCATGTCAAGAGGCAAAGCAAGCTGCTAGTCAGATTAATAGACGCTCTTTAAAACAACGACCAAAATAAAAAGTTACTCTACGTTAATAAGCGTTCATGTTATTCAAACAACAAGCACAGAGGCTATTTCCAAAGATCTCTAGAATCTGGCATGCTGGTACTTGAGTCGGTTATTCACAATCCGGAGGAAGTTAGTATGACAGCAATAAAATGAGCTACAGAGTCGGACGGACCGATTAAAATGCAGAATGGGGGGATGCAGGAAAAGGTTTGTACGTGGCAACATCTGTCCTCTGTAAGCTAGGAGGTGCTCAGCAGGACTGCTCTCGGGTTGCGCTGGTTACACATATCCAAGCCCAGATCCTGGGGGTCCTTTTCCCCCAACCGGCAGATGAGAATTCCACCCTCCCCCTGGAAAAAGCCTGAAACTGTAAACGGTTTTATTCACGCGAACACGGCTACATTAACACATTGAAGAATTAAACAGCAGAACACCAGTCCAAAACTAAGCAAAAGCATGCAATCTCTGGGTTAAGAAGTCTTAATCGTATATTTGTATAACTACATTTCAAACTTCCATTGTCCAACCTCCGGTGAAGAGTTGCACATCACACATAGCAACTGGTTCTTTTTTTTAATGATTATTGTTGCGTGGATGTTTTTCTACTTTGCGCATTCATCTCTTCCCAACTTCTTTCCACCACACTTCATGCAAGAAAATCTACATCTGACAACACTGATTCGCTGCTTTTTTTTTTTTGTCTGTTTTCAATCCCAACAGTGTAGAAAGGTCTCTAGGATCTATGCATGGTTTTGCTTCCTGTGCAGTCATACTTACAGTTTTGAGATCTGGCTACTGAGAAATCAGTTACTAAAGTGCAAGCCGTACGAGAACAGAAGCTGTTTAAACGCTGTTCCTTAGCAGTTCAGGGTCCAAAAGAAAGAATGTGATTGTTTTATGCAGAGCTAACACGGGGATGTGTTTCCTTCCAGAGAGAGCGGGATTTGGCAATTACTTAAAAACGAAGTAAAAGAACATCGTCAGCTTTATCATCCGTGCACTGCGATACGAGCCCGCTCATTCGTGATACCTGGGCTTCCGATTTCTGCCAAAAGAAACCGGCACTACTCTACTATGCCTTTTCTTTCGTATCACCTATGTTTTGTGTGCACAGGGGGGGTCGCATTTGGTGTTCAAGATGAAGAAGAAATTAATAATTCTGACCCTGAACTGTTCCAGTCTTTGTTTTGGAGATGACTGACAGAGATACGAGCGGAGACTCGAAATGGAAACACCCCATCATCGGGAGGACGCTCTGTAAACACCCCTGCAGTAACTGAATCCTCTCGACATGAAAAAATAGCCAGATCTCGTCCACATCACAGTTCATATACAAGAAGTCATTTTTATTAATCTGATAAGCTAACGGATGCTCACTGAAGCTATTTACAATTACTGGAACAGAATTCAGAAAGCTAGACTTTTAGCCTAGGGTGTCAGTGGTATTTCAAGCTACGCAATGCAGCTCTGTACTGGGCTTATACAATTTAGAATTTAGTGCAGCAATCTTCCCGACTCTTAAACTTCAAAACGGCATAGTTATATGTGGTAGCCATCATGTAGATCAGCTGGTGGAAGAGAACAAAATACAGGAGGGTAAGATACAACGAGGCGATGGCTCGAGCCCACGTGGGCCAACTCTCGATACTTTCACAACAGACTGAGCTTCTTCCAGGGTGAAGATGCAAGGTCAGTAACTCGCCATTTACACACGGTCCTCATCACCAAAGAGTGACCATCACCCCTGGGTTTGGCTGGCGCTACGGGAAGCGCTGGCCACCTGAAGCAAACCATCTCGGTAACATCCCCTTGCCCAACCGCAGAGCTGGACTAATCAAACTGGCTGGCTCCAGACAAAAAACCTAAGAGGTTACGGGCGACCGATCAAATAAACTCCAGAAATGTACAGAAACAGTGGATGTAAAAAACAGAAATAGCGGGTGGAAGTAGGATTTTCAAAGGACATGCAAAGAATTTCATTCTAAGGGTGGGGGAGGCGGGTTAAGATGACTTCTGACAGCAAAAGTTTGGGACCCGCTGACCTGTAATGACCAAATCATAGCAGCAAATAATGGCGATTATGTCTAGTGTCGCTATTCTTAAGATACACAAAATTGGATCTTAAGGCATCTTAAACCTGAAAGGAACACGTTACACAATAAAAGAAGCAATAAAAAAGTGCTACCCACCAGTGCTATGACGGTGGCACCAGCTCCAGCACAAGCCACAATGAACAGGTGGTAAGACATGTAGAACTGCAGAAAAAACATGTTAAAACCATTGAAGTAACCAGGACAGGATAAAAAGCATTTCTGCTGCTCTAGAGAATAAGGATACTATAAAACCATCTTCATAGCAAGGCATTCAAAGCTTTAGAAAATAAAAACGTTCTGAAATTATTTTCAATTTCTGGATGACCTAACACGGATTTACACACAACACTGAAATTATTCTATCTCTTTACACTATCAGTATTAGCTTTTTCCAAAGAGTTTCCATCACGTTATTTATTACGTGGTGCAGAAGTGACTTGGAGGCAAAAGCTGCACGCAGGTTATGTTTCTGTACCTCATTCGTGTTGCAGATGTTCTCTAAAATCGGGCCACAGGCTTTGCCAGGGACAGCGTTCCAAGGGATAATACCTGCAATACCACAGCAAGAGAAAACACCTGTGTCAGCGATTGACACACGCTTTTCTGCTCCTCACCCATCTTTCCCACCCACTGGCCAGTTGTGTTCCTGTTCTGGGCACCCGCGCGCTGACCGGCACAGCTTGGATTTGGCAGGAGGAACTAGAACCACTCACTCAAGTTGTGCCTTCCCCCTCCACCGCGGCTGCCTGCCAAGACGCGTTCTCAGATGTGGCTTTCCCATATGGCAGCCAAATGGTGGGCTGGGTTTTTGCACTTCAGGTCCACTCACACGCTGCCTACGCCCCCACTCAGCGCTGGAAGGGAGAAGCTGCATCTCGGAGGTACTTGGCACCTTTCGGGATAGCGCTTACCAGATTCGGTTCTACCCGAACAAGTAACTACTGCAGAAGAGTGTGAACATGGAGCGAGAGGGGAGGATTTTTTTCTGGTTTGGTTCCAGTAGGTAAAAAAAAGCATGACATGAATGCTGCTGCAAGAAAATTCAGGCTGCTGTAGCTCATGTACTCCCAGTTACTTTTCTTACACAGCTGAAAAACCGAAAAGGTGACAGGATCTAGACTTTTAGGCCCACAGCAGATGTAAAGCTTAAGCAAAAGCCATCTGAAACGGGAGCAAACCAGTTTGTCTCCTCCATAGAGCTTGCATTTCAAACTCAGCTGGCTGGAATCAGCAGCTCCATAAGGGTCAGGTCATTGAAATGATCTCAGCATGGCATGGCCTTCAGAGAGATTTTACAGGATGGACTTTAAAGCCAGCTTCTTCTCTGCGACAGCAACATACGCTTGAGGCCTTTGAGCTTCACAGAAATGCAAGGCCAGTTCAATGGCACAAGGTGTCCGTGAAGAAGCTGCTCTCTCCCGCCACTCACTGAAACCCAAATGATTTTAGCGCTCAGAGGAACAGCACAGCCCTACACGGTGCTTGTACGGCTGTGAAACCACCAGGGGAAGCAGAAAGGTGGAGGAGCACATCATCTCCCTCTGCTCCCTGAAAACGTCTTCCCAGCCTCTTGCTGTCGGTTGCTAAAATAGGATGCAAACATTTAACTGATCTGGGACTTTTTGCTTTTAATATTACTATATCTTATATTGTTTTTTCAATCTTATATTATCTTTTTTAATATCAGTGTATCTCATCTTCTCCTGCTGGACTTAGAGCCCGGAGAGGAAAGCAAAAACAAGGTTTCTTTTTCAGCTCCGAATCTCAGCTTTGAATGGCTTAGTCCAAAGAAACACTCCTAGAAAACGCTGGCTAAAACCAAGCTAAAAGCAGTGGTGGCAAAAGCCCTTCTGCACAAGGGAAGCTGAGAAGAATAACTTCAGGAAACGTTCACCTTAAGGAATGAAATACTTGAAAAACCTGATCTTATTTTAAGCTCTGCTACCTGCATCCCCCTCGGATCGCTGTGTGCCATCAGAGAGCAGTGTTAATTAGTGATGAGTTAAGGCAGCTCTTGATTGCAGGTTTTTTTGACTGGAAGTAATTCTTAGAGCAAAGTTCAGGTGTTAACTTCATATTTAAAAGCAAATACAACTTTTGGAAAGGAAAGACTATATGAATATGGGTTCAAACCCCAGAATCTGGTTCTCTCTTTCACAGCGCTGCTTCTAAAGCAGTTTATTTCGAGGCTGATCTATTTTTAAACCTTAATATTATAGTATTGGAAACTGCTACCAAATCATTTTAGATAAACGACTTGCCAGTTCAGTTAAATTGATTGCATCTGGAAAGAGATCAGTGCAATCTGAATTAATTAGAAAAGTAATAGCACATTCGGAGATACAGGATGCTTTTGCATTTGCTTCGTTTGATAAGGCTGAGACAAAACTACTGCAGGCAGACCGAGGAGAAAGGATAAGGCATTTAATCAGGATTACAATAAGTACCGTATTGCCTGATATCCACGCAGATCTGGTCCCCTGGAACCGTCACATTTGTCTGCAGAGATTTGATGACTTCGCAGGTTGACCATATGTTATAGAACATAAAGACAGGCACAGCAGAGAAGCCAAAGACCCCGAGCCAGGCCACTCCGAGCACATAGGTGAGGAAAACAAACTGGGCAGAGAAAACACAAGCACTTCGCATTTATTCTTTGAAAAAAGCACTTGAATGTTCCTTAAAAATGCTTCAAAATAATCCCTCAGCACACTTTCAGAAATCAAGTAACAAAGCATTTGATTTCCAAGCACGAATGAAAACAGTATTCTCGTTGCTTACAAACACTTTGGTAGCTCAAGCGCTACTGAGAAAGTAGTTCAGACATTTCCATCAGCCTGCCTGAGCAAACCCCTTGCCCTCCTGAAAGAGCAGTGCATTAATTTCTCAAGATTCTCAGCGAAGCAGGGGTGCCGGCTGTAGCCTAAAACCAATAAAACCCCAACAAAAATCAATTTACATTTTTCTAATTAACTGCAAGGCACTAGTGTTTCTATACAACTTGCAAATCAAAACAAGAGAGTGAATCGATGTTCACAGAGCTCTCCCGTACTCCCTGATTTACTGAAGTCAATTTCGAATGCAACATTTGAGAATACCCATTTTGAAAAACATACCACGACCGCTACAGCAGTTTAGAAAGATTTAATTGATCCAATACACATTGCCAAGAAGAAAATGAGTTCCTGCACCTTAGAGAACCATGGATTTTCCATTGAAATATGCTGGTTTGGGGTTGCTCTTTCAAAAATACTACAAAATATAAAATTACTATGTGCATTTCCTTTGGTAAGATTATACAGTATGGCAACAAATTGCTTTGGAAATTTCCAGCCTGCCCCTGCCACTGGACGTCTTCCTTTTTACCTCTTCCTCTAAGATTTATGGTGACACAGTGGCTCTGCCACCAGTCCCCAGCTCCCTCCTCCTGGCCAGCCCAGGATTTGGATCCTGGAGGGATCCTGATTTGGATCCCACGTGGAAAGCAGGGGAGCGCTGTTACCCCTTGCACGCTCCCTTGGTGCTGGTTCTTCAGCTGTAGGTGGACTGGGAAGCCTCTGCTTCCAGTACAGCACTGGTGCTGCGCTGTCTCACTTGAAACTTGGGTGGGAAAGGATGGGAAAGGCCCCAAGGGGGGAGGTTGTCTCAGCCTGACTCAGAGCTGCGGGGCTGAACTAACGCTGCAGGGATGTACAAACACCCTATGTCGTATTAAATACTGCCGTACACCAGACCTGCACGCTTTATGTGAGAACTGAGAATTCTCTCTTTGGGTTTTGGTAAGGACCATGCGGACCAGTTTAAAAGATTTCTATAGATGCACTACAGGTAAAACGTGGCTCTGCATATGTATACATGGAAGTGTGCATGAGAGGAAGTACATGAAGCCTTTAACTGCTAAAACAGGCAGGAAAAAACACACCCACTCGCACATTTAATGCGGTAACTGTGGGAAATGGCTGTTCTGCATTACCACAGCCAACACAAATAATTCAGGGAAGTTGGAAGTCTGTCTTCTGTAATAACCTTATGCAAGACCCTGGAGGTGTTCAAGAAGCGCATGGATGTGGCATTTCAGGACGTGGTTTAGTGGGCACAGTGGTGTTGGCCTGACAGTTGGGCTCGATGATCTTAGAGGTCTTTTTCAACCTTAATGATTCTGTGATTCTAAGAGGGTAGGGACTGCCTCTTAGGACCTCACAGGATCACAGAATCTCAGGAGTTGGAAGGGACCTCCAAAGATCATCCAGTCCAACCCCCCTGCCAGAGCAGGATCACCCAGACCAGGTCACACAGGAAGGCGTCCAGGCGGGTTTTGAATGTCTCCAGAGAAGGAGACTCCACAACCTCTCTGGGCAGGTTTACCTCGCTTGGCAACGTCACGGAGGAAGAAGTAGAGGAGCTCTTGATCAAAGAGGCAAAGAAAAAAATGCTGTGTGTACAAAGGCGTGTTGTCCATGCCCGGCTGCAGCCACTACTCTGTTCAGATATTGTATCTCCTTGCAAACCTGCTTCTAACCTTAGTGCTTGAAGCAGCTCTACCAGTACACAGCGGTGTACAGGCACTTTTTACGCCATGACTGTCACCACTAACCACTGATGGGTCTTCACCACAGCTCCAAGCCATCACTCAGCTGCTAAATTCTCTCCTTCACTGTGTGGACAAATATAGGCAAACATGAAAACACGTTTCTCTGTCACATTTCCATGTGTCACACTGGTATTTGTGCAAGCAGCTGACAATCACGTGCCAGCAACTACTTCACTGTACAAGCAACTGGCTGCACTAACGAGGTGCGAGGATGTGGATGTTTCTACTGCATTCTGGATTTTGGAAAGCGCTGCTTTAGATCTAATTTTGCTCCTCAGTGAAGATCACACTTGCTAGAAACGGAGCGAGCAAATAGCTGCTTCACTGGAAAATGATCGGATGTCTTATTTTTATTAGCTCTTGAAAAATTCACTAAGCATCCAGCAGCACAGTGGAAAATTGTTAACCCTCTTGAAAATAAACATGCATCTCCTTTTTATTTAGCCAGCTGAAAGTACATATTTTTTAAGTACAGGATATATATTGTATATTAAAATGCAACAATCACATCAAAAGCCTCTTCTCTTTTCACCCACACTTCCCCGTGGGCGATCTGTCATACTGCTTAGCTTCCTCCATAACTACGAGCTTTGAATTCAGATTTTCAGAAATAGCTTTGAAATTCTGTCTCAGAAACACAGTTATGTTTCTGTTCTTGCAGAGTGCGCCCTAGGGGGCAACGTGGGTGAGAATCTGAAGTTTTATTTTTAGTCAAACTTTGTTTTAAATTTTTTTCTAATACAGAAGCAAACTGAAGGGATGAAGGCTTGTAGCTTTGAGCGCTTCAGCTTTGTGAAAAAGACTCACTATTATATCTGTATGCCTTTCGCCATCTGCAAAAGCAAGACAGCAGCACTTAATTCAAGTGCAATGATGATGCGAAGCTTCATTCATCGCTGTTTGTCTGAAGGATCCAGACATCCTAAAGCAGAACTGACTATGGAAGTCAGAGGCATTACAGTTTGTTATTTAAACAGCTCTGCAAACCACAGCCATTTTACAGTCTGACTTTAGTGCATCACTGGTGCACTCCATGTTTAAAAGCACAAAGTTTATTTTGTCTTGCATTGAGCACTTTAAAATTCTCTCCTGAGAGGAGACCTTATCACCCTCTACAACTACCTGAAAGGAGGTTGTAGCGAGGTGGGGATTGGTCTTTTCTCCCTTGTACCTAATGATAGGACAAGCGGTAATTGCCTCAAGTTGCGCCAGGGCAAGTTTAGGTTGGATATTAAGAGGAATTTCTGTACTAAAAGGGTTGTCAAACACTGGAACAGGCTGCCTAGGGAGGTGGTTGAGTCACCACCCCTGGAAGTGTTTTAAAGATGAGTCGATGTCGTGCTCAGGAACATGGTCTAGTGGCTGACTCGGGGCTGGATCGATGGTTGGACCCAATGATCTTAAAGGTCTTTTCCAACCAAAACCATTCTGTGATTCTATGAAAATTAGCAGTCTCTATCAACTTAGTTTAGACCAGTGGGTTCAGCTTTAGGACACAGTAGCACCCTGACAGCCCATCTGCAGAATTTGGATTTGACCAAGCATCCTCCAGGTTCAAAGAAGGAGCAGCCACAGGGGTTGGCTCTGACCACCCACCAGAAGTTAAGCAAAAAAAGCAGCATTATACTGTGGTTCAAAAACACAGGAGTCAAACCGAGCCCAAAAAGTATTAGCAAGCGGAGATGACTGTTCCCACTTCTAATGCTACTCACCATTCCACTGATGCAGCGGCCACAGGCTGTCGTTTTGAACTCTCCATGCAGCTCCTTCACAGCACTTGTCGTATAAAAACCTTCTGCCAAAAGGATTATCCCATACAGGAAGAAAAATGATGCAATGCCATAAATTACATACTGCATTAGCTGTATTCTAAAATGGAAAAGGAAAAAAGAAAGATGTAATTAGATTTCAGTCCTATAAAAACAAAGTCAGTCCTCACAAATCATAATAGGTATGAGATAATTAATTTTCTAAAAACAGCGTTCAAGGCTCCTTAATGCATTCTAAGCAAGCAGGCTGCGGGAGAGCGCCGGCACAACTATCCCACTTCCACAGGTAAGCAACACCGAAGTCCATTCACCTTGCGTCTGCTTGAGCATCCTCTGTTCGTGCTGCACCTCTTACCCTGACTGGTATTATTCACTGGCTTGAAGCTGCAATTTCATGTCTCCACTATGGAGACTTCCTTTTTCCTGTTATTTTATCCCTGTCATGGCACCAAACTCAGGGAATGCCTGACAGAGGTGACACAGGGAGAGGAGTTTCAAATGGCAGAGGCTGGACCTGAACTACCAGGCTCCATGGGATTCCTTTGGCTTAGGGAAATGAAGTAGTCCCCAAAATCCACCATTTCCACCTATAAAATACAGTGAATGTATTTTTGCAAAAAATTGTAAATTCAGTGATTCTTCTCTGATACAAAACTCAGTCAATGTGCAATTCCTGAGGAGGAATGGTTCGCTCTGCAGCCTAGGAGGGTACTTCCAAGTGACCAAGTAGTTTCAGTGCCTTAAGTCACAGCAGTGTTGAGCTTCCCAAAATCTAATTAAATTTTTAAAAACTAAAAAAAAAAAAAAATTAGGAAATGCTTCCATTTCAGGTACTCTGGAATCATCCAGAGGAAGAGATTGCAAGGCATGTGGCACAGGCACTTCCCTCAGATATGATTTGAGAAGATTCTCGATTCCTTAAAAATCTACCATCTGCAATGATACGCTTACGGTGTTTTTACTCTGGCTAGAATAAGTAAATGGAAAGAATAATTTCTAAATATTAGCAATCAGATCCAGTACCTGAACCTGATTGTTTTGGAGGACCAGAATGCCCTATCATTCATATGACATTTCTTCTGGCCTCCAAAAATCATACTTTGTTAACAGTAAGACTTCTCCAGAACTTATGCCTTCTTAAAAGTAATTTGATTGTCGGGATGGTCATTTTTGGATGAAGTCATTCACAGAACAGAGAGGTTAAATTTAAACATCCACACTGCCAGTTTTCTACTGATAAATCTATTTTTCCTCAAATGTTTTTTTGAATTCTTATCACTTTCCACTAAGTAGCTGTTAGCATACATGTATATCTCCAAGGAGCATCTGCACGTTTTAGCTTAATTTAAAGATTCCTGATTACTACCATTTATAGTTAAATGCAGACAGATAGCATACCCCTTGTATCAAAATGGGATATTGCTAATTTAAAATTACACGTGGGAAGTGTTATGTTTATTTTCCAAGCTGATTAAAAATAACAGGCTAAATCTGTTGCACCTGTGCTGTAAAACATGAAAAAAATTAAGTTAAGTGTTCAAGAGAGAACAGAAGAATTCATTTCACTGTCATTTACTGTCTAGGAGGAACTCACTGCATGTTACCAGAAATTAGTAATATGAAAACTGGTTAAAAATCCATTCGAACAAATGGATTCGTGTATTTTTCATTTATTTTATGTCTCTTTGGACTTAAATTATTTGCCTCTTTCTTCTCCCTCACCTTGTTAGACCTCCTCAGAGCCTAAGACCTCAGCTGCTCCAGCAGGAGTTTCCCCAGCTGCTGACACTGACTTGACAAGACAGGTCGTCAACAATTCTCCAAAATTTAGAACTCGCTGCCCATTACAGCCACTTTGGCAATTTCTCCTGTTTTGCTCAAATGAACACTGACGCAGGCACAAGGACGTTTTGTTAGCCGGTCGCTGAAGAATAGCTGCTTAGTTTCTTGCTAAATTTTGTGGGTGACTGCAGGGTCCCTGTGGCTCACGTGCTGGAGCTGGGGATGTGGTGTCCAGCCGCAGCCAGGGTGGGAGGTGCTGGGGGTTCTCAGGGAACCCCGGTGGGGTGCAGTCCCAGAGTTGCATGGCAAATCTGGGCACAGCTGGTCCTGCAAGGGGGAGCAGCCTCAAAATGGTGCTGTGGGACTGATGCCAGCGCTCCCAGGGGATGGGGTCAGTTGTGGAAACCTCAGGCTCAGCGCATGCAAACCGGCCCACAAGCGTGAACCATGCAGGCCCCCTCTTCACAGAGGCACATGGCCTGCAAAGGGACCCCCACCCAGATCCCTTGGGTGGCTTTCAGCAGGTTTTGGCTGCCCTTCCTCACCCCCTGCCCCGGGACAGAGGCGTCTCCAGGGGCTGGCTGTGTGCTGGGCCTGCTACTGGTGCTGGCTTGTGGTAAGCAGAGAGCAAGAGGCCGAATCCAGACCCAGCATCCCAACATTGCTGTGTGTGAGACGCAACTTGAGCTAAATCGCTCACTGCCACCAGACAAAAGCCTTTTCAAAGCCTGGCGGTCCACTTGGAGGGGGTCTCCTAAGGCCCAGCATGTTCAGGCCACCAGTCCACAGCCCAGGACCCACTCGTCCCTCAGCATCAAGAGGAACAAGAGGCTCAGTGAGGCTGGGTGTAGGCCCTGACACAGGCCTCCAGGTCTTCCTCTGGTGTCCTGGAGGAGCCTCAGGAACACAAAAGCCCTGAATATTTCAACAGTGGTTATTTCCAAAGGCTATGGTTGCAGAGACAAACATTTAAGCTCTTTCCAGTCTTTTCTGTTTCTTCTTTCTCATAGTGCAATACCCGTCCACGTTCTTCTGAGGGGGGGATGGACAGAACACCACTTCCCTGCTATTCCTGTCATCGCTTCAAACTTTGTGTCACCAACAAAACCTAAACCTACCCTCTTTCAGATTAAAATTGTTACCCCTTGTTCTGTCACTACATTTCTCCATCTTGGCTATAAACCCCTTTCAAGTACTGAAAGGCTGCTACGAGGTCCTTCCGTAACTTTCTCTTCTCCAGGCCGAACAACCTCAACTCTCTCAACCTGTCCTCATACGGCAGACCCTCCATCCCTCTGATCATCTTCAAGGCCTTCCTCTGGACCTGCTCCAACAGGTACGTATCTTTCTTCTGCTTTTTCTTCAGCTGGATGCGGTACTCCAGGGGGGGTCTCACCAAAGCAGATTAGAGAGGCAGAATCACCTTCCTCATCCTGCTGGTCACACTTCTTGTGATGCAGCCCAGGATATGGTTGGCCTTCTGGGCTGCAGATGCACGCTGGTGGCTCACGTTGAGTTTTTCATCCACCAGTACCCCAAGTCCTTCTCCTCAGTGCTGCTCTCAGTCCATTTTACACCCAACTTGTCCTTGGGACTGCCCCAACCCAGGTGCAGGACCTTGCACTTGGCCTTGCTGGACTTCCTGAGATTCACATGGACACACTCCTAAAAGCTGTCCAGGTCCCTCTGAAAGGCATCCCTTCCCTCTAGCCACACCACTTGGCCTGGTGTCACCTGCAAACCTGATGAGGGTGCACTCAATCCCACTGACTCTGGCACTGATAAAGATATTAAACAGTATTGGTTCCAGTATAAACAGGTTAAGCAGGATACACACTCTGGTTCTTTGTGCGTGAACACTGAAAAACCACCGAGTGCTACTAGGCAAACAAGCAGCCTGCTACTCCGAGATGGAGACTGAGGTTTGGCTCCATCTCTGCTCATTTAGCATGAGGGTGCAATGAGGAATAATGGAAATGGGAGGCATACTTACACTTCACTCAGCAAAGCATGGTCACTGGCAGTCGTGGAGAAGTGCTGCTCGAGGATAGACACGGTCCCCGTGAGCGCCACGTGGCCGCAGCCACAAAACAATGCTACCCCCGAGAAGCAGAGAATGGTTGCCACGAGTGAAGCATATGGCACTCCTCCTAGGCACTTAATGCAACATTCAAAGCAACCTAAGCAGAAAAGAGAAAGCAAAAGAAACATTATGAGCAAAAAGCAAATTATGAGGAAAAGGATATTCATCCTCCACTTGGTAAAAGCCACAGGGACTAAAAGGCCCAGGCATTGACATACTAAGCAAAAATCTATAGGTGGTGCAAGACAGCATCACCCTCTAAAGCAGTGACCTACAGATCTGTTGGTATGGACTGAAAGCCCAGAAAGCGGGCTGAGTGCTCCTGTCTTTACAGGATCAAGAGGAGATCGATGAGACAGCCCATGAAATGGAAAAAGAAAAAAAAACACCACTTGGCTGAAGTGATCCATTGTGATTCAGCTGCTTATAGGGAGCTCACTGCGTTTCAGCATCACCAACGGCAGGAGCACCTGCTATGCTGGCACCATTCAGCAAGCCGGAGAAGCAAACACTCAAGAAAATGAAGCCGTTTGGAAAAGTAAAAGATACTTTGAACTTTCATTGGAAGAGGAACACATTTAAGTCTGCAAAACTTAGCTACCCTATACTTTCCCAGGGCTCCTACGTATCTTTTTTTGTATAAATCTGTATAAAGTTACAGAGATACAGATATTCCAACAACAGGAAAACCAAATGGAGGCCAAAGAGTAGCAATTTTTAGTGAGAGCAGTGAGATGAAGCTGTATTACACCGACAATACATTGCCAGCTTTACAGGATACACCGGACTCACAGTGATCCCTGAATAGAGTCTGCGGTAGCATAATCATAGTTTTAATGAAATGCATTGTTTAAGCAGTCTGAGTTAACAAAAGACCCCCCATCCCCAGAACTGCTGCTCTGCAAACCCTGTAATAAGGAGGCTGCGGCTGAATTGCCAGGTTCCTCCCGACCGCGCGGCCTGAAAACCCATCTGCTTGCAGAGTGGGGAAATGTAAATCGGAAACAAACACAGCTTTTAACTGCGCTATAATGGTAATGGCGATCCATACCAATTCATTACTTCAGGGTGCTGGCATTAAGCTGTCTCCATTAATGTGCGTTTCATACAACTGCGCAAAGCACAAGCCATTAAGACAACGCTTAATGGAGTGACCAGCGTCGCACGTCGCTGCTCCTACAGAAGGCGTGAAACGGACAACACGTTCGAAGGCAGGGAGACAGCTGGCAAATGCATACATCGCGTCTTCCTGCCCCAAAACGTCCTCAGGAAGATCAGCAAGTCTCCATCCACCACACGAGGAAAGTTTATTTTTATCGCCCTCCCTTTCTCACTAATGAATGAGCTGCAGGGCAGGCACTTCCGTGGAGCACTGGGGAATAAAATGCATCCCGTAATTGAAAGCCTTCCCATTTCACAAGTGGGAAACTCTCCTTTTAGAGAGTCACCAGCAAGTGTCTCAGTCAGGCTTAAGCAGCTCTCACTGCTGCAATGACTTATGAAACACCACTTCGCTAACTGCAGACAAGATTTAATTGTACGGAAGCAAGCCTGGGAAGCTTTTATAGTCAAACCCACAGCTGGAGTCCGCTCAGTAGGAACTATCTTCACAACAAAAATACTGCCAAATGAACAACCACTGCAGCGTAGCAGTGATGGGGCAAACAGAATCCAAAAGCGTGCTATCGGAGGAAATAATCTCTGGTTTTCACCTTATCAGAGAGGCCCAGAGTCGAGCTCAGCCTCCAGACCTTGCAGAGCGATCCTGTGCTCTGGGGAATCTGCCCGAGCGCGGCTGCTGAGCCAGACGCAGCGGCAGCGGCACGCATGAGGCTGGCTCGCCTCCGCAGCATCTGCTCCCGGGTCAGGCCCAAACCTCCCTGAGTTAATCCAAGAAACGCCTGCACCTGGCGCCAGATTAGCGGCGAAGGATTATCCAGGAGTAACCACGCTCCCATCCAGCAGGCAACCCTCAGCACTGAGATGGCCACAGCTCAGCACAAAATGGACAGCCTTTCGGGCCACGCTCCTGAAGGAGGTGACTGAAGGCCAGATCCTTGCTTGGTGTGGAGGAGGCTGATCACCTAGGCATGCTGATCCACAGACTGCTTCGCAGAAGGATCTTATCACAGGTAGGAAATGAAAACAGCTGGAGGCAAAGCCAAGAGACTCCTGAGGTCCAAAAGAAAAGCTGCTGGTTTCAGAAAATGAGGTCAGCCTGCTTGACAAAACTAGAAATTGGTGTAGACCCAGGACTGACAATTAACACCCCCCCAGATTAAGTACTCGTCCCTCCCATACTGCATACTTGGCTTTCCAGGCCACCAGCAGAACGTTGGCCCTGGAGAGTGTCCTGGAGCACAGGAAGCACCAAAACCAGCACGTTTCCAAGAGACAGCATCCATCCAGGCAGTCATTCTGCACCCAAATAGACAGCAGCGCTGCACAGCCTCCTGCCAGAGGGTACCTCACGGCACGACGCAACCTCCTCATGGCGCTGGGGCTGCCAGACCCCCCACAGATCCCACTGTGAGCCCTTTTGAGGAGCTTAAATCCATGCCTAGCCTGAACAATACAGCTGTTTGGGTTTTTTTCTAATTTTGTTTTAAAGCAAGACTAAAACAGTACTGCCAGGAGCAGCTTTCAAACCCAGCTTAAATTTGAAGCTCATCATAACGAAGACAGGCTGACCAAGCTTCCCAAACTGGCACTGAAGCAAATCAGAGGGCTTCTTAAAAAAATGAAAGCTTTCCAGGCAACCTGCTTTATGGTATCTCTCTCTCTAAGTCAGAGAGCCACCATGTCAGCAAAGTACCTTCATACAGTACAACCGAAAACCCAAAATGATGTTTGCCAAGTTCATGCTCACAAAGTAACTTGCCAACGCATCGATGACAACCACAGGCTGAAGGCCTGTGAACTGAAGCTGACAAAAATAAGTAGTATTAAAATAAGTTGAGTCTCAATTTTCTGCTAGTTTTTACTTTCTGTATGGCCAACACGTTGCACTTTTCAGCTGTACGTCCACTCGCATATCCAGTGCAAAACGACTTAAATATGAAACTGTAGAGCGCAAACACACAGCGCTGCATCCCCCCTTTCAATGGCCATTTTGTGCAAGGCATCACTAGAACCTTTTGTGCAACTCAGCAGAATAAAAACATTTTTTGTCCTCGGGCTGGCGAGCAGCAGTTGCCATGGAGGCAGGTTAATAACAGCCCAATGATTTGCCCAGAGCTGCCTGTGATCTTGGCTACAGATTTAACACACTCTCAGAAGGAGACCAGCTAAAACAAGGACTGAGATTATTCTCTAGGGAATGAATGCTATTAAACACACACACACACACACACACACACACACGAATATTCTTGCTAAAGGACAAAAATAAAGAGAAGAGGGGAAAAATAACCAGGAACTGGCTATTCTTTTAATCTCCTGGAAACTATCAGTCAAAGGAAATTGTTAAAGGATGAACCTACATATGTACACAAATCGGCAATTGGTCGCTTAATGTCTGAAGAACAATTATACAACCCACCCAGCCGTGCACAGGCTATGGCATACACACAGCGGCTTAGCCATTCAATTTCCCGTGTCAAATGGCAACTCTGTGGCTAAACCTTCTTTGGTCCTTTAAGTACAGCTTTAAGATTTAAACTCAGAAAAGCAAGGCAATGCGGAATTAATGGAAAGCGGTCTTAAAAAAAGAAAAAAAAAAAGGGCAATTCTGGCAATTCTCAGATTCTTAACCCTGATCCTACAAAGGTCAAGACGGAGTGAAACAACAACAACATCAATGCTTTGGAAATGACAAAAGCCAATGCAAAGGGTCCAGGTAGCTGTCTCGAGTCCCAGGGCTTGCTCTAGGATGTTCATACACCAGGTTTTGAAGCCTAGACTTGAAAAGCTGAGACAGACACATGTTCACAAAGCCATCCCTCAGAGTGAAGCACGGAAAACGTGATGTAAGGGAAGGGTATCCACGCCTCCTGCCCTCTAATGTCCCAAACTCCTCCTAGGTTGAAGTAGTGCCTCGATGTACATCAGGTATGAACCACTGATCCCACAGTCAAGCTCACTACAGAACAAAACCCCAAGGAACAAAGAAAACCTGAAAGGAGGTTTGAAAAGCTCTCCATTTCAGGGAGCTAAACCTCTAGGCTCCCGTGGCCATTTTTTGAGTTAGTTCCCACTCTCTTATTCTTAGCAGTTTCATTTCTTCCCCTCCCACAAATCTGTCTTGCTCTCCTGAAAGATGAGGCAATGGGCACCACTTTTTCTCATCCCTTACTTCCCGTAAATGTGTAACACATTTTTAGAAACCCTGGCATGCTGGACACCTGTCCAGTTAATATGTGGTAGAAATCACACAGCATGACGCACCACAGAACCACGATCTCTGCTGGCTTCAGCACCACAGCTCAGGGAGCACTGTGTGGAGGATTTGTTTTAACAAAAAGAAGGTTGCAGGAGACTCAAGGAAAGAAAAAGCACGAGGTAACATCTTGGAGCACTAGATAGCATGTTAAATGCAGCCAGTGTATGTAAATCAGGCTTATTATTACACAGCATTGGGAGCATTACTCCCAATTCACAAATAAATGTAAGCAGAGAAGTCAGTGCTTTACGTTCACTCCCTGTTTCCCCAGTGCGGAAGATTACCAAGCGTGCATTATACCAGCAGAGCCCTAAACTACCACGGGTCTTTGTCAGACAATAAACTTTATGTCACTGAAAGCAAATGCCAATACTACTTTCTGCCACCTACTGTATTGTTTAAAATCTCCATTCTGAATGGCTTATGCATGCTAGGATGTACATTTTCACACCTTACAGCATGACTGACAGCTATGGGGGAAGCAGTGAGGGATGCTGGAGTACACTAATATCTCAGAAGGGAAAATGGAATTTACCTCCTTCTTCCCTGCGTGAGAATGAGCCAGCACCGGGCAGTAAGATAACTTCGCTTCTCACACCAGCAGTCAAGGGTCAGTGGCAGCAGCACAAGAAGATAAAACATTTCATCTTACAAGGGTAAGTTTAAAGCATGCGACAAATTTCTCTCCACACTTTAATAGGGCACTAAAATAAAAAGGCTGTGTGTGTTCAATCACTTGGAAGTCTTTGTTGAAGCTCTGTCCTTACCTATTCCTCTTCAACTTACATTTTGCTGATTAACAAAACGAGACGCAAAGCTAAAACCTGTTATTAATGGCAATAAATACTCACCACACTTTTGGATTAAGTACATTAAATAAGTGATGAGCTCAAGTAGAGAAAATCCTTTATTTTCCTCCCACAAAGCTCTTCCACAGAAAACTTCCTCTCAAGTTCAACCTTTCCTAATTTTGCTTTTCTGTCCTCCCCAAATCAGAAGCTGTGAAATTAACTTCCACTGAAAATGAACTCTTCATGAGGGCCAGAAAGCTCAGAGAGAATTCTCAGCAGAGAATTAAAAATCTTGGCTCAGGCCTCCTGTGCTGGAACCAGTGCAGAGACACAAGGAGGATCAGGTGCACGCTAAGAACGAGCATCTCACAGCCTGGCAGCAGCATTAGCAGACCCGTTTTTAAATCCATAAGGCACCAAGTATCTCTGTGGTACCATATGAGTAATGATAATAAGCTGCTCCCGAATACTTCAGCAAAAATACAGCAAAGCACGGGTGTAAAATCAAGCACACTTTTTTTTCTAACATGATTAAACAAAAATAACCCAAACACCCTCGCAAAGGTTATCAGTGCTCATCAACAGCAAAAGCTTCTTTCTTTTCCTTTCACTATAGAAAATACGACGTTCAAATGGGACAAAAAGGCTGTTCTACCAAGACAAGATTTGTCTCTTCCGGATGCTGTTAAATGACACAGAGAAGACTCTGAAACAGACAGCAGCAAACATAATCCCCTTTTTTTCTTCAAATCTCAGGCTCAAATCAGCACTTCCTATTAAAAAATAAAAGAAGCATTCCCACTGCAGGAATTAAACCTATTTCATGTGAGGACAGATGATCTGCATGGTCTTTTATAGGCCTTATCTAATTTATCTTCTTCAAATTTACTGAAATACACACACTCCCCATCAGTATCACTGCCAGCCTCTGGAAGGCTCAGTAAGCTCCCAGATGTTCTGAAGGCGTCTTTTTCAGACAGCACAATCTATGAAATATGACTCCCTACACCCATGCTTACTGCAAGCCCCCATCCCATCCCATCCCATCCCATCCCATCCCATCCCATCCCATTCCATGTGTTTGCTGTGTGCGAGCAAGGAGCCAGACCCGCACACGAAGAACGTCGTTGCCCCATAAGGCAGTGGGATGAGGGAATTGCTCTTGTCCAGCTTTACTGCTTTTAGACAGAGGCCACGTAAAACTTGGTTTATTTTAATTCATGTCTTCTCTGTTTTAGTTTTGGGCCATAAAACAGTGCAAAGCATGGCAGAAGAACAATACATAATCTATAGTTTGGAAAAGGCCTTACTTCAAACAGGTTCACATGGGAATCCTTGAGGATGGATCTTCTTTAGCTATAAACTACTTCTTCTTTAGCTGTAAACTACTTCTGCAGACAAAAATTAAGCAGCTGATTTTAAAAGAGACTTCTCACATAAGGAATAGCTCAAGCAGTATTGACATAAGCTTCAGGATTAATCCTCCTGGAGACTCGTTCTAGACTTTTACTATTCAAAACAACCCTTGGGACTTCTGCACAGCCTGAGCACGTGGAAGTGCTCATTGACACAAAGAGCTCAAAGTGCAAACACACTGCACCAGCAAGGGCAGCATCTCCTCCAACTTACGACTGTAACTCTCCATCGACAAATCAACAACTTGCTGCTCAATGGGCCTGGAGACGTTCCTCCTCTCTGCCCTCACCCTGGCCTCCCTCCCCTCGCTTCACCTGCTTTTGCCTTCTTGGAGAAACACTCAGTAGGGTCAACACGCAAGAACTGCTGCTTCAGTAGGTGCCAACCCGGGTTTTGGACAAGCTCAAGACAAAGAGGCAAAACAGCTGAAGCAATGGGCAGACTGCCAAAGATATTCAAATGCCTGAGGGCCCAGACAAGCTCACCAGGGTAAGCACAAAAGCACCTAAGCATTTCAGCCCCATGGGCTACCTCAGCAGCACTGTGAAACCTGATGTAAGGACAACTGGGTTTCCTCACCTGTACCTGGCTGACAGAGTTTTTAAGGCTGACTTTAACCAAAGGTGAGTATCTTACCTGGAAGACTGGAGTTGAGACTTTCAGCTCCAACTTTCTGGCAGCTGTAACTCACCTCTCTCTCCTCAGCCTTCAGCACTCACCAGGAGAGCAAGACTTTTGCCACACTGGATTTCAGCCACTGCTACTGACCGCTGCCCCAGTTGGCTCCTCCCTAGCTACAAAGAAGCAAACAGAAACACAACCTCTCTCTCCCTAGAGCTGAGAGCCTAAAGCAGCGTGTGTGGGGATTTCAGCCTGGTGGATCTACAATTTGGAAGGTAAATTCTCCATTTCAGAGCTATCTGAAGATGCCAAGATCTTCCCAGATGTTTACCCAACCATGGAACTAGAGAAGTAGTGAGAAACCTGAACAGAGGTCCTTTGCAGAGGTCCTTTGCTGCAGAGGTCCTTTGCCCTGCAAGTGTTTTCATGCCAGTATTTTCCCAGTTGAGTCTCCAAATTTAAGCTTGCTTCAGTAAGGGAGCAGGCTGTTTCAGTGAGATACTTCATATTCGCATGTCCTTATGCGCTTGCAAAGCAGCTGAAACACCTCCCAGCATCTGGGAGAAGCAAGTTAAGAAAATTTAAAAAAAAAAAAAGATTCCTATAAAGCAAACAACACCCACTCAGCCTGGAAGAGCGCCTACAGCTAAGCTCATGTTAAGCAACCATTTGCTAAGTTTCTCTGACTAAAGGAAAAGATGGTACTTTGCTTCCTGGGAAGAAAAAAAAAGTGTTTTGGGCATTTTGAAAGGCTCCCTAAGCTTGCAGGTGTTCTGGGGATGTCTTGGCTCCAGCACCGCAGTGAATATCCTACGCTCACTCTTCCCTCGTTGCTCAAGTGCCAGAATAAAGCCTAAAATGGAGAAGGGAGATCATGTCATAGGTGGAGACCCCGGGAGAAGAGGTGGATGCCACGAGGATGCTACAGAGGTGCTCTCCCAGCGATGTCCATTTGGACGCTGACATGGGAGGCAAAGCAGAAATCTCTGTACTGCAAAGGCACCCCAGAAATAACGTGGCTTGTCAAAGAAATGGAGAGTTTATCTCGGCACAGCAGCCAATGCCCCCCAGCAAAGGGGAGCTGTATGCCAGTTCTGAAGGGAGGTGCATTACAGCGGTGCCTTGTGTTGAGACTGGAGTGACATTTTCCTCCGATCAAAGGGAAAGGAGCTAAGACCAATATTTTCACTGTGGCTAATCCATCACTGGCAGATTGATCTTACTCAGGACCTGTTCAGAGCAGTTTCATTACTGCCTGAAAACCTTTTAATTTCTTTAAGTGCAGCTATTTAAAGTGCCATCCCTTGCACTGGCATATCTGGGCTTTGTTGGTGGGGTTTCTTTACCCCCATCAGCAAGACCCCTCTCATCTTCAACTCCTCCATGGCAGGCACTACATTTACCTGCATGTTATTTCAGGAAGATTCCCAAGGCAGCCTGAATAGGGTTCAGTTGCCTAAATACGGGTTTCTAGCAGCAGTTTAGGTGCCAGACTCCCAGCTGCTATGACAGAAGGCTCTGCGTCTCCTCTGTGCCCCCAGCACATACGGACGTGTCTGATCACTGGGGACAGCTGATGGGGCACAAGAGCCTGACAGCCAGGCACCTGGCCTGCTCCCTCTGTGTCCTCCACAGCCCAGGAAGGCAGCACTCATCATCTATCGCTCCTTCCTGAAGCATCTCTTCCATGTATAAAATATCCCACGTGCACTCATCTGAGGTCTGGGAATGTCTTCTGGCAGCCCCAAGTCTGTCACCCACGTAAATTGCCATAAAATATGATCAAAATCGATACTGAAGATCATGATCTGCAACTTAAGTACTTGCAAAAAAAAAAAAAGCCATTTTGAAATACATAAACACTTGAATCCTAAAGAACAAATTGTGTACAAAAATATAACGGAAAAGGGCAGGATGAGGAAGCAAGCTTTGGTGAATATTTCCCTGTGATTGCTGTTGAAGTCTCTGCTGCGGAGGCAGGCATCTCCAGCAAACAAGCTGTCAAGCAGGCTTCAGTCAATCAGCTCCATAAAGAGAAGAGGATTGCAGGCTAGAGCTAGCTGCAAATGCCATCTCTGAGCATTTATATCCTTTGCTGTGTTAACCCTCAGTCAGACTGGAATTTTCCAGTGCAATCAATCGTGTGCTTGGTTTCAGGTGCCTTTTTGAGATGCTTCAAAACTAAATTTTCCCCAGACCCTTAAAATAAAGCTTCAGGAAAACAAAATAAGATCTTTGTGAAGTCTCAAGGCAGATATTGAAAGGGCAGGCACGTGGAGTCACCGAATCATTTTTAAAGCCTCTGCTGATATCCTCCCTTGGACTCTTGACATAGGCATTTACTGCTTCTAGCAAGGGAAAAATGCAAACGAAACCACAGAATATTGTCTAGGAAGAATACTGTAGGAGAGCAGTACGGTTGATGTGCTGTCTGCTGCATTTCTGGCTGATGAGTCTGACAGATTCACCTGCTTACAAAATCCAGACCACGCTGTCTCACCTGTAAACAGTTTTGAAGCCATCGGGTAGCACAGTGAAAAGGGAAGGGTCCCTCACCACACATTATTGTCTTTAAAGCATTAAAAACCAAATTTAAATTCATGTCAAGTATTCATACATAAGAACTAAACCCTTTACAGCCTTAACAAATAAAACAAGGAAAACAGAAGAACATTTATGTTAAATTTTTACGACTAGTGCAAAGCATTAGGTTTATGCTACTCCCATTTCTGAACTCTCCATTTCCCTTTCACCCAGCCCTTTATTTACCTTGAATCCCCAAAGGACTAACATTGCCTCTCACTGCTGGCACATGATGGTACCGGTGTGGCCTTGAACTCCTGTACATCCAGTGGTACCTGCCAATTTCCATTTCTGGTCTGGTGATCACTGCCAATTTTAGGTGGTAAAAAGTCAGTGTCACCAGCAAGTTTTAGTTCAGTACTTTCAGTCATTTAACTTTATTAAAATAAGAGCCCGGAAAAACACGCTGTAGTTTCAGAAGTGAAACAACATTAACTTTACCAAAAGCAAGGGAGGGGCTGGGAGGGACATCGACAGGGATATGCTCACACATGTGTTAAGAAAGGCTGAAAAGCTAAAGCTCCACCTAGGATTTAAATTAAACACATAAGGAAGGACTCCCTATTCCTTCCTCCCCACCCACTCTCACATCTCCCTCCCTTTGTCCATGGCAAAGAGTTTTCCAAAAGTAAAGAAAGACAAAGTAACGGAAAAACATGTTACCTGTTTTGGTTTTCTAAAAAATATTCTAAATTTGTCAAAAAAAGTGGTTATTGACATGTGTAGAGGCAGAGCAAACACCAAGTTTGCTCTGTTGCTTTCTCGCATGAAAAAAAACCAAGCTGCAGGCTTTGTTTCACGTAGGCTCTGCTCACGTCCAAAAATCTGGACCAAGTATGTTAAAATCGACTTGTTCCAGGTTTGCAGTGAAGGAGAGAAGTTATGCTTCTCCTCACCTTTTCAGAGGGCAGATGAAGCTCAGTAATGAGATCTCATGTGCAGTAACACACCTGCCCCACTCACACACTCATCAGCATGGGTCTGTGAAAGAGGCCACTGGCGAAACACCACCAAACTGCTTCTGAACCTACCTGTGCCCCCTCGGCACCGCTACGGCTTTGGTAAGGCTGCCAGGGTGAGACAGGCCGAGCTTTATTTGAAATGCACCAGAGTCTCACTCTGCCGGGGCTAAATGAGAAAGTAACCATCATCTTCGGCAAAAATAAATCCCATTCAGCAGCGTTAGGGCGTATTGAGAAAGGGAAGGTTTCAAGGCTGTAAATCCATCTACTAGACCAGAGACAAATTCTGGGGGTCAGGAGGAGTAGGAATGCCATACATTTCTGGCCTGTGAGGGGCTACAAAGGTCCTGGACCTGGTCCCTCTCTCGTGTGGTTTTGCTGCTGGTGCAAGGAGGAGTTTGGCTCAGCTAGGTTTGCATATGTCAAGAAGAGAAAAAACCCTTGGCCTTGAATCCGAATGTTGGATCTCAAGATTTGAAACAGGAATTTGTTCATCTCCTACATGGGGAAATGACCTCCTATACTAAGGTCGTCTTTTGGGTTTGGGGTACAAACTTGGCTCTCTAAAGGATATTTTGTGGCTTGGTATTTCTCCCCTCTCTACCAGCAAGCTGGTATGAGGTAGTATATTTATGTTCCACATCTAACGAGCACAACCAAATTCAAAATGTGTCGAAAAGATTGTTCCAAAATGTCTGTGTGCGCTCAGGATGATATCATCTCCTTCTGCTAACACAGGAACAATCCTGTTTCTGAGATCACAAGGAACGCCACCATAATTGAATTGGATACAAAATGGAAAATAACAGAAGTCCTTCCTAGTACTGCATACTGTCTCCTCCCTCCCTCCCAAATATCTGCTTCTGGCTTTTTTGAAGCTACTTGCTGGACATTGGTAACAGATTCAGATTTTAAAATAAAGAAATTTAACAAAATGAGCTGCAAAGACTTCTGGGAAGGAAAAAAAAATCTTCATTCGCATTGCAGCAGCATCTGGACCAAATCCTTGGCACCAAAAGGATTTTATCCGACCACGCCAGACCCCACAACTGGAGATTTCTCCTGGAGTGGCTACAAAACCCCCTCGCTGAGGGCAGCAGAACAGCAGCTGCCCTTCTCCCTTAGCCTGGGGGGGACACTGGTGAAGTCACCACTGTCTGCTGTGGGACAAACATCAAACCCTGAGATGTGGAGATAGCACGCAAGCTTGGAAGCATCATTTCTGTAAGTGAAAATGTTCTATGAAGTTGGGGCTTTTTTTCAGTTTCTGAGTTTGCGATAACAGGGCTTCTTTCATTAGGAACCCGTTCACACTCCATGAGGAACCTCAGTTTTTCCACTGCTCTGCAAAGAGCCACTTAGCCACGGCTCTGCACGCCTGGCACGACCTCTGAAGATGAAGAGTATCTTTTTGGGGACTTCACTGGGACCCACCCAGGCCCACGCGTGCAAATCGCCACCAGGGCAAAAGCCCCACAAGCTGCAGTGGCACAACAACCAATGCACACAGCATGTATGAATTGAAGTTTAACACTGTACCCAAAATAGTTAGGAAAGAAAAATTGTTTAAATTACTTCTTATCTTCTGCTTTTTGAGGAACTAACTACACAAACTGCCTTCCCAGGCCTAGGTTGCAATACTCTCCATGCACAGCCAAGCTCATACAGCTCGAGGCCTCCTTGCACCAGGTTGTACTCGATCTTGCACAGACGCAGCAGCTACAGGACTGGCGCTGTTTTCATGTCCCACTGACGGCGACTGCAGTGTTCGATATTCATTGGGATAAATCACCTTGCACGCCCATAATAAAATCCCCAGCGCCC
This sequence comes from Mesitornis unicolor, assembly GCF_000695765.1. Classification (NCBI taxonomy): domain Eukaryota; kingdom Metazoa; phylum Chordata; class Aves; order Mesitornithiformes; family Mesitornithidae; genus Mesitornis; species Mesitornis unicolor. The sequence continues at coordinate 60,571 of NW_010194858.1, forward strand.
CACATCCTCACACTCGCTGCATTTCGTGTATGGTTTGAGACGAAACAAACAGTTGGGATGTTCACCCATCGCAGCTGATGAAGCAGGGGCTGTCATTTGGTTGTTTATCATCTGGTGATGAATACTGCATGAGGTGCAAGGCTGGGCAAAAAATGGGGAAAGGTCAGAGTAACTGAAGGGGGTTCCCTCCATCTCTCTTTTCTCCCCTCTTCAGCCCCTTTGCTCCCACTGCAGAGTCCATTGTGCACGCTCAGCGCCATCTGGGGTATTTTTCCCCCCGTTGCCATACCCTGTGGCACATATGTCAAGGTTTTCTGCTTTCGTCAGGTCATTTGGACCAATACAAGTGCGTTCTCTGAGTGTTTTTCAACCCCCTCTTATTTAAAAACCAAATCCTATTCATTAAAACCTAAATCACTAAGCCTGCCAAATTATTATCCCCAGAATATCGCGTGTCCCAGATTCTCCCTGGGCTGGACCTCTCTTCCTACAGTCATATTCTTCAGGGACTTAGAGCAGTTGTTGTTTTCAGGGGATCTGAAACACCAATAAACTGCTTGAAACGGGAAGAAATATGTTTGGGGTTATTTTTAGCAAAAATTTTAGCATACTAAAAATCTTCAAACGGCCCGACAGCTCTGAAGTCATCGTGTCAGCCTAACATGAAGGGAGTATGTTTCAAAATTTTGCCTAATAACCATAACACGCATATAAAAAAGGCAATCTCTTCAATTTGCTGTAATGCAAAATACGTCTGTGATGCACAAAAGTGTCATAAGCTCACTGCATATACAGAACTTCGCTAAAAGTGAAATAAATTGCACATTAATTCATTCCTTTCTCACGTCACACTTCAGCAGCTCTATTTACACTACTGGACACAGTTGTGCTTGAGAGACGTATCCTCTATCTTTTACTAGCGTATGTTTGCCTGTTTAGAGTTTAAAACCGGAAAGATGGCTTCATAGACGATGAAAATAATAAAGCTCCCAGCCATTCCTGAGCACGAGGTCGTCTTTCATCGAGAGCACATTAGTCAGGAAGAGCCAATTAAAAGGAACCTCGGGTCCAGCTGCTCAGGCTGGTTTTCATTATTCCTCGGCACAGCATACGCAATTTGAACACCATATGCATTTGTATAAGGAAACGACATTGTAGGGTAATGGCTTTCCTCCATCCTCCCATGTGTAATCGGCGAATTCACCGTGGTCATCCACTGTTGGGTTTTTGGTTTCTGTGTTTGTTTTTTATAATTTCGCAACATGGGAGCATTTCTCCTAGTTAAATGAAAAGGGAAACTTCTTGTCCCTGTTAATGTGTATCAGGATCTATATCCTTCACTGCTGATGCAAAACGGCATTTCGTTTTTCTTGTTTATTCCACCTCAGTAAATCTGCCTGCCCAGTCCTCACGTTTTGATTTAATTTAATGCCTGCAAGATAAACCCTGTCATTTGTAATAATTTGTAAACCTTCATCTTTAAAATGCATCCAATCTGTCCTGCAGCCCTGTAAAGTATCTGTTAAACATTTTGCTTCGGCTTGCTCATGGTGTTCTCCTCTGATAAGGGCTGCCGATACACAATATAAAGCTGACTTATTTCTTATCTCCATCAACACGGGTGTTGTTCCATTTCCAATTAAAAAAACTGGGGCAGCAGCCACTCATCTGGATGCACAGAAACAAATGTCTGATAAACACTGAATCCATCAGCTGGGCAGTATCACTTCCTGAATCAGGCAGGGGATTCACAAAAACCACCACGAAAATAGAAAACTGGAATTCATACACAATCTAGCGAACTTTATGAATCTAAATGAGATCAACCATTTTCAATTACCAATCAGTAAATATTCATAAAGTGCACCAGCTTGTGCAAATCGCCTAAACTACGTTGCAATCCAAAATAGCTGGCCAGCCGCCTTTTCCTACAGGGATGGGGAACACAAACCAGTACCTATGTGGCACCACCGTTCAGATCTGACCATCTCAGGTGCTCGAACTGGAAATAGCTCTCAATGCTCATCCCAAGCGCCCGGGCAGGGCTGCTTTCCAGCATTCTCCTCCAGAGTACAGGGAGCCCTGTATATGGACAGCACATAGCCCCAGCACAACTTCCTCTAAGTATCTTTTCTACACAATTACAGTACATCACTGAGGAGGTCCTCGCATTAAAAAACACGACCTGGAAACCTGCAGTTTCAAATTCTGGTAAAGGAAAACCAAAACCTCTTAGCTGAAAAGTACAATTTGCTAATAGGTAAATGCAGACGCTTTACCCTGGACTTGGCAGTGCAAAGCATACTGTGTTTGAACTGCAACACCCAAAGCAAAATGCTCAGGACCCTCTGCAGCTCAGTATTAGCAATCAAGACATCCCCCCCAAGCCCCCTCTGACGCTGGTTTATCTCTTTGGACTTGGCAATTCATTTCTGGAAGGAAGAGTTAAAAGACTCTGCGATAGAGCTTGAATTGCTCCAGGCTCTGGCGGCTGCCTCAGATGCAGGGCACCTCACAGGGGACAGCCATTGCACCAGGTCCCGGTGGGGTCTCGGGAGAAGAAGCGAGATTTGCAAGCACATGAGGCACAGCAGGCAGGAGATCCAGTAAATGGACGCATTTTTGAAGGGGTCAGCTTCTGTTCTACACCCCAAAGTGAAGCAGCAGCATTTTCTAGGAAGTTTCTTCACACAGAGGAAAAGCTCATTCTTTCTCATGAGAGCTGCTGGTGAAAGAGCCCTTTTTTGCCATTTCAGAGATACCTGATGCCTGCTGAGCCCATCTAAAAACCTGACTGGGCTACACGCTCTATTTGGGGGAAATCTGCCCCCCAAACCCAAATATAACTCCTAAATCACTGCTTCATGGCAGTAACTTTGCAGGGGATCTGGGCTATTTATTTTGGTATTGAAACTATGAGCAGGACTGTTTCAGCTTTCTGCATTTTAATTCCCTGTGAAACATATCGGGAATTTAAGTGAACAGACATAAAGAGCATAATGTGAGAGACCATGTGTTACTTTCAGAAATTAGGGAACTGGCAAGAACAAAGCCTTTAATTGTTAGAGACATATGTCTACAGAACAGATCTAAAGTATAAAATTACCACAGAAAAAGTAGGAAATGGTAGTAAAACTAAGATAGGAAGTTCCCCTGCTTGCATCCTATGAAAGCAACAGATCAACCACCTTGACTTGGTAACAGATTTACTGTTCTACATGTTGTGCTTTCATCCTTGCCAAAATAAAAGGGAAACCATAAACTCGTCATAAACAGACTCAGCAACACATTTCCTTTCGCACAGCTGCTAATGCACACAGACAACTTTCTTTGGTGTTTACTGAACGCAAGTTCTATCCGTTTAAGAGAAACTCATCAATCAGAAGCAAAAATTGCTGTGATTTTTGAAGAATGATTTATGAGTTCAAGCCGGTTTTACAGCCAAGGTATTTAGGACGTTTTGTACATTAATTACTCAGAATCTGCCGTGAGGTGGGTTATTGTCCACATACACTAATGGCTTTCAGGCTTTAATCTCTCATCAGTGGACCTCCTTTTGTGAAATCCCTAAAGGATTATGTAGTACTATGTCTAATCACTTGACAAATTTCATTTACTTGAAACTGAAGCTAGGTTTGAGTTATACAAAGACCGTAGGAGGAATCAGATTCAAAGTAGGAAAACAAAATGTGGTACTGGACAGTACCAAAATTTATCATTACATTCACATCCAAACTGTTCAACACTAAATTAAACAACCCTATTTGGGGAAATGTCTAGTTGTGTATCAGTTGTATATGCCTGTAAGATACTCAGACTGCTTTAACAGATACACAACAGGTTTGAAAGTATATTATGACGCATGTAAAAAAAGCTGTGGACATTCTCATAATTTTGTTACTGCTGCGTCTTGGACAAAAAAATATTGCTACGGTTTGTACAGCAGTCTGCAACACTGAAGAGGGACATTGATTTGGCACAAGTTACATGATGCAAAATCAAAACCTAGTCCTTTGCTAGTTGAATTTACCCTCTGAAGTTCAACACTTCAGACCAAATAAATCACCTGTAAGGCTGAGGTGGATGAAGCACCTCTCCTCCTGCACCGCAGAACCGCTACCCTGGAATTGTTCTCTCCATTAAGCAGCAATGCCCGGTGATTAACGCATCCTGAAACCTAATGGTGTGAAACTCACTGCATCATTCCCCGTTATCATAGTACAGGCAGATCTCCACAGAAACAAAATTTCCCAGACAACACCACGGAAAAGGAATTTAAAATTAGAGCAGCATTTGTCACCAAGCTAACAACACAAAGGTTGTGTGATACGACAATTTATTGTATGTTTTAATAACCTAGGTCTCCCACACTGCTTTGCAAAGCCTCGCTGCACGGCTAGTCTCAACGAAGACACCAGATTACGGCTCTGAAAACAACATGCAGACACACAGGCACACGCTACCTCTGGAAACCAAATCCACCAAAACCTGTCAAAGACCCGGCAACAAGAAGACATCGTTTCTGGTAGGGTTAGGACAGATTCAGAGCGAATACAGACGCAGACAGAGAGATTGCTGCTCTATTAATGTGTTGTCAAGCCATGCAGGAAAGGACGGCTGAGAGCCCGAAGATGCAGTAACGATTGTTTAAGAGCTATTCGAAAAAGTGACAAAACTGGCCTAAACCTCTTAAAGCCCCCTGAATGAAAAGCTTTAAACAGGCTATTGTTAGACCCCTGGGTACCTTTTTTCTCTTGGCTTTGTTCTGCATTTTCCTCCGCTGCAGTTTCCATGGCTGGCTTCATACCATCCACCAAAAATGCCGCCCCCCCCTCCCCCCCCGGCAAGCACTTTTTCTCTTCGCCTCCTTTCTCACTCCCTTCCGTCTCCTATTTACGGCGGCAGTGATTGAGCGG
>NW_010194859.1:0-3129 GCF_000695765.1 Mesitornis unicolor
TAACGTAGACAAACGCCACAGCTTATAGGTGGTACCTTCTTTATTATTGTTGTTATTTCTTGGAGTGCGTGAGTGCGTGATAAAGCATTCATCTGGTGTATGTGTTGAGCTTAGAGTGTTAAGTACGATGCAGGTGGATAACAGAAAAAGAGGAACTCTGGCAACTGTGTAAGTAATATATTAATATTATGAATATATGAATATGAATCGGTAAAGAGAATATGCTGCTGAAGAGACAGTCTGCAAGGGACAACTTGTCAGGTTGCCCATTACCTGTATTTGTTGTCTTTTACTTTCCATGAAGTAAAAAAAACCTGTAGTTTCCAGGTATGAGTGAAGGAGTTTTTTATTTATTTGCATCTGTGTAACTGTTCATGCAAAATATGTGTTGCTGGAGGTGCCACACAGCTTCCAGTCTCACAACTGGTGAATTATGACCAGAAGTGAAGTGAAGATCTGGAAACATGAGTCTTTAAGAGTAACTAGTAGGATAGCCTACTACTAGATGTCCAGACTACAGTGCTTTTAAATAAATTGGTGGGTAAGATTCTGTTTAGAGTTAAAGTTTATGTGCTAATATATGCATTTTATGTTCTGGGCTCAATGACCATTGACATGTGCAACAACATGCCTCATCAGTGTGACAGAGATCAACATAATTCTAATTAATAATATTTTCAGTTTTAAAAGCTGGAACCAGCACTCTCAATTTTTCTAATTGGAAAGATGATGTCAGCATAAAAAGAAGAGAAAAAAAACATGTAGAAGTACTTGTGTTCTGAGTAGTGACAGAGTTGCAAATTGTGGTTTCTCAGCATCAGGCACAGCAGGTGTGTGCAGTATTGCTCCTGAATTAAGTTTTAGCTATTAGGTAACACTCTTAGAACAAAGCAGGTAACTGAGAGGGGTCGGGAAAAGGAAAGGAGATTCATGGGTTGAAATATAAATATATTTAATAAATAGTAATAAACTAATATTAATAACAGTTATAAAATACAGCCAATATTGTGGAGGAGTAGGCCTCGGGGTTAGGATGGTAAACAAGTCCCTTTCAAGATGTCAGCCACAGAAAAGGGAGCAGGAGGGAGAAAGACTGTCTCTAGAAAACTCCCCAATTTATAGTGAATGTGACATTGATGTTATGAATAGTATTAATTGGTCAGCCTGGAGTCACCTTGGGGTTGACTCCCTTAGGTTTCATTGTGTGCTTAGGATATGTCTTGCTAGTTTTGCTGTCTTGGATTTCTTGCTGTTTGGTCTTAAATGCTTCAAGTAATTCACAGGACTTCAGCTACTCAGGTCAGAACTTTCTAAGCAGAATCTTAGGCATCGGTCCAAAGGTACTATTGTAGGTAGTATTGAGGGATTGTAATTCTGAATTTAACTGCCTGAAAGATTATTTTATTTTTGTTTTAGGTGTCTACATTGGGCGGGGGGTTAAACTGTGTTCCCAACCAAATACAGCTGCTCTTATGCAAACTTCAGTAGTGCATCTGTAACGGAAAGATGGATCTGGGATCACATTCCACTCTAAACAGTAAGTAGTTGCCAAACAGTAATTAAATTAAGATAATAAAGAACATCAGCTAAGTTAAAAGAATTCATATGTATGACCAAAGGTGAGAAGTTGTCTGGTTCAGTAGTGGTAACCTGAGGCATTTAATTCCTTGTAGGTGTATACCTTAAAGAATGAGATTTGCTTTCCTGAAAGGCCTGGTGTATTAAAAGCTGATGCCAGTATAAAATGATGATTTTCTTAAAGCCTCAGGATCCTGAGACCAGTAATTAAGTAACTTCCTTTTTCACATAAACATAAGCTTTTCATTCTCCTCCTGGTAAAGTCTACAGATGTGACCAGAATTCACAGCATAGGCTTTAAAACACAAGAACATGGAATATTTTTAATATAGTTATCGTAGTAGCTAATTTGTGATCTTTATAGGATTGGTAATACTGTTTAAGTCTAGTTTTGCCAATTGCTTATACAAGGTAAGTCTTCTGATATTTTTGAAGATTCATCTAAATCTCTTACATTTGCCCTCATTCCAGTTGCAGAGTATAGATTTGCTGGTTTACCAGTCTTCACTTCCAGGAAGAGTTGCCTAGAAACAGTTTTCCCATAAGCCTAATTAATTTTAACTATATCAGCTTTACTGTCTTTACAACTTTCTCTCACCAAGAATCAGTCCAACTCATGCCTCAGGGAAGTAACAAGTATTTTACACGCTGGTCCCTACCATTAATAATTAAAAATGTTAAAATGTAACAACTGACTAGGAATGTAGCTTCTAAAGGCACAATTTTACAGTATAATCAGATTAGTTTTTTTAATACAAGACAGCACTGTTACGATGTTTTTTATAATGTTTCATACATACTTGTGTATTTTTTTTTATCCCCTTGTGAGTGATGAAGAGAGCTTGACCCATGCCCACCCAAGCCTTTGGCTGTGGCAGGGACCCACAGATCAGCACAGGCCAGACTGCTCAGGGATTCAAAATACAGACACCTCTGGCCAGATCCACTGAAGTGCGTGCTGAGTGCCCTAGACCTTCCTCTTCGTGATCTGGAGTTTGCAAAGCAAGTAGAGCAAGGCTCTGGGGTGGAGTTGAACGTAAATAGGTGAATTAAGTTGTAAATGGACGTGAGTGGGCCCCCAATTTGCAGTTAATGCGGTAATACTAGCAAAATCATTACATGGACAGTCTCCTTCATATTTAATGAATATAATAGCGTCACATTGGAGGCTTAACTTTGGCTTAAATTTAGGATTTAGCCTGCAGCTTTTCCACATAAACCCCTTTCTTGTGGAAAGCAGCTGTGTGTGCAGTGTGGCATGATGCTTTTAAAGGATGACACCTGTAGCTGTAGGCCTCTTACTAAGTGTAGCTGCCGTCTTGATCCTGCTACGGTCACCTCACACTGGTTTTTTCCTGTAGGAAAGGGATTATAAGAGAATAATTTCCTTTTGAAAACGCCATTTCCAAGGTGGTTTTTGAGGAAGGTGTGACTTGAGTGCGGCCCCAGAGCAGGCCGTGGACAGAAACGAACCCAGCACTGATTGCTGGAAGAGGAGGGGGAAGGTGCTGTCTCATCGGTTCTGAACACGTGGGGTCGGCAGCGCTGCCC
>NW_010194860.1:0-1278 GCF_000695765.1 Mesitornis unicolor
ACACCCCAAAATACCCCAAAACAGCCCAAAACACCCCCAAATCAGCCCAAAATACCCCAAATTACCCCCAAAACACCCAAAAATACCCCTGAAACAGCCCAAAATACCCAAAAATACCCCAAAATACCCCAAAACCACCCCAAAATACCCCCAAAACACCCAAAATACCCCCAAAATACCCCAAAACACCCCAAAATATCCCCAAAACACCCCAAAATACCCCAAAACAGCCCAAAACACCCCCAAATCAGCCCAAAATACCCCAAATTACCCCCAAAACACCCCAAAATACCCCCGAAACAGCCCAAAATACCCAAAACCACCCCAAAATACCCCAAAACAGCCCAAAGTACCCCCAAAATACCCCTAAACACCCCCAAAACAGCCCAAAATACCCAAAAATAGCCCAAAACCACCCCAAAAACACCACAAAATACCCCCAAACAGCCCAAAACACCCAAAAATACCCCCAAAACAGCCCAAAATACCCCCAAAACCCCCTAAACCAGCCCCAAATACCCCAAAATACACCCAAAACACCAAAAAATACCCCCAAAACGGCCCAAAATATTCCAAAATTACCCAAAAATACCCCCAAACCACCCGAAAATAGCCCCAAATACCCCAAAATGCCCCCAAACAGCCCCAAATTACCCAAAAATACCCCCAAACCACCCGAAAATAGCCCCAAATACCCCAAAATGCCCCCAAACAGCCCCAAATTACCCAAAAATACCCCCAAACCACCCGAAAATAGCCCCAAATACCCCAAAATACCCAGAAGTGCCCCCAAAAACACCCTGAAACACCCCAAAATACCCCAAAATAGCCCCAAAACACCCGAAAACAGCCCCAAATGCCCCAAATGACCTCAAAATACACCCAAAATTACCCAAAAATACCCCCAAATTACGCTAAAATAGCCCCAGATACCCCAAAATACCCAAAAATACCCCCGAAACAGCCTAAAGTGCCCCCGAAATACAAAAAATACCCCCAAACCACCCCAAAACAGCCCCAAATACCCCAAATTACCCAAAAATACCCCTAAAACACCCAAAAATACTCCCAAAACAGCCCCAAATACCCCCAAAGTTTGCTAAAATAGCCCCAAATACCCCCAAATACCCCAAAGTATCCCCCAAAAACACCCTGAAACACCCCAAAATACCCCCAAAACACCCAAAATACCCCAAAAATACCCACAAACCACCCTAAAATAGCCCCAAATACCCGAAAATGCACCAAAATAGCCCAAAACACCCAAAAATACCCCCA
>NW_010194860.1:1570-1773 GCF_000695765.1 Mesitornis unicolor
CAAAACACCCCAAAATACCCCCAAAACACCCCAGAAATACCCCAGAATATAAAAAACACCCCAAAATACCAAAAAACACCCCAAAATACCCCCAAAACACCCTAAAATACCCCAAAATTACCCAAAAATACCCACAAGCCACCCTAAACCACCCCAAAATACCCCAAAGCATCTCAAAATACCCCCCAAAATGCCCCAAAATA
>NW_010194861.1:0-1981 GCF_000695765.1 Mesitornis unicolor
GCTGAGGCGCAGCGCGCAGCCCAGCCGCCTCGTCACGATAAGAGTCCCCCGGCTGGGCGAGACACAGAGACCGGCCGGGACCGCCCGGATCTGGGCTCCGTCAGCGGCCCCGCTCCCTGCCCCCCAAAAACTGCGGAGGGGAGCGCTGGCTACCAGTGAGAGCGCTCATCTGAAACGTGCGATGGCCACGGACGGCTGGCAATAGCCAAAGGAAGACTGGTTACCTTCCCGCACAAGGGAGTAACGCCATTTGTGCTGGAGCGAGTTAACGCCGGGTTGCCCGTGTTTGTAGCACATTGCAGCAGCAGAGAAAATGAAAGGAGAGTGTCCAGGCCAGCGCTCGGCCTGGGGAAAAAAATCTACTTATTCAACTAGAAACCAGTGTAACAATTTATTCCAAATCTTAGCCTTACAGAGTCACTGTCTATAGCAACCGTGTCCATAACATTGTAACTCTCAAGAGCGCAACTTTCTAGTAAATGGTACATCTGTCAAACTGCAGGAAACATCTGGGAAAATGGTTAAATAAAATGCAGCACGATTAAACCTTTGTTTCCATATGGTTGGGATATACATCTAGAATATGTTTGTAAACGTTACTGGTTCTTTCCTTGCCTCTTGCTGAGCCATCAGACTTTTGAATCGATGTTGAACCTCACCACCCCCACACAGATAAAGGATAATTTATGCAATGAAGAACTGAAAACCAAGGAAAATGAAAGTAGGAAATGTGGTATCAAAGCAGGATTCTGGACCTAGCTAACAAACTCCTTCTGTTGGCAAGGGGAGACACCTGAGCTAACGTTGCCTGATTTTTCAAGTACTGACACACACAACCGAATTTTGACAGATCAGGTCTTTCTGCTTTCTAGCTATCAATCAATTTTTAGCCCTGAAACCGTTCCTAACAAGCCTTTCACATGTGCTTGGCTACACCCTCCTGACCTGAACAGGACTCGAGTACTTTCTGAAATTCCCCCTTGGATAAGAACTTCTGCAAAACTCAGTGTTAAACATTAACTCAGATTTATTAGCTCTTTCAACTCCATCTCCAAATGTTTAATTTCATGTACATTGGTTGGAAACAACTTCAGAATAATTGTGTGGTGCACGGTTTCCATTAATAAATAGGAAAATATATCCGATTGATTTGGGCCGTCATTCAAGCAATGCATAGAAGGAAAAAAAAAAGTAGGAAAAGCAATTTGAAACCTCCTCTGTAATCCTTTGTCCGCTGTAATAAACAAGAGCCACATTGTAACAGTTCCACTGGCAATACAGAGGATTTCAGCCTCAACAGGGCCGCTTTGAAAACACCAGGTTAATCCTAAAAATACTTCAAAGGCATATTAATGCCAAGAGAAGTGAGTGAAGATGCCTGCGAGCAAATGAGAGCCCTTTTGGGTGCTCCGAGTTGCGTGTGTTGGGGTTTTTTGTGTGTGTTTGTTTTGGTTTTTTGGATTTTTTTTTGGTGGGTTGTGGTTCTTTTTTCTCACATTCCAATTTGTCACAATAAAATGACAGCGTAAACATATTTCTTAACACCACATGAAGTTTGGAACCAAAAAAGCAGGAGTTAGTATCAAAGAACTCTTCTGAAGTCTCCCACGCTACCTCTGCAGCCCAGTTCTGGACGTTTTCAGGCCCTGCCTCCACCACAACAGGGACCCAGTTTTCTGCACAGCATTTCCACCCTGCACAACTCAGCCAGGGTCAGGGAATGGTGAGGAGGAAGGTGATCAAGTCCTCTGCTAATAAGGAGCGTTGTTTAAGTAGTATTTAAGATTTTACTCGAAATTCCTTGCTTTGAGCTACTATAAGCTTGCAGAGGACACGTCTGACCCTGCTCTGAGCAGGCGGTTGGATGAAATGACCTCCTAAAGCCTGTTCTAACCTGAATTATCCTATGATCTTCACGTCCAGGTAACTTTCAGGACAGCTTAAGACAGATTTTATATATATATATATATATTATATACAT
>NW_010194862.1:0-7810 GCF_000695765.1 Mesitornis unicolor
AGACACACTTCAGTCGGGCTGAAGGCCCTGCAGCCTTTTCACAGAGAGAAGTCCTAATTTCTGCCAGGCCATTTTCAGGGACTTCCATGGTTACTAACGCATCAGTGACCTTTGCACCTTGGTTGCTATATCGAACTCCATCCCCTATCTCCACTGGGACAGTAGTCTGAAGAGTCTCACTAGCGCACCATCCCACACATGTCAGCGCTTCACCCACAAGCTCATCGCTAGTGAGTTATGTTATATCCACTTCACCCTCCCTCCCCTTCCAATCTAGTTTAACGTTTACATTGCAACCTGCAGGCTGCTCAAGACTGTGTCCAGCAGGTCTTTGAACAGCTCTGACTGTGGAAACTTTACAACTCCTCTGGTCAACCTGTGCCGGTGTTTGACCACTCCAATTTAGAGATATTTCTTAAGTATGGTATCCACAGTGCATTATCTGTGTCCATAACTGGAGGCTACAAGGGATGCAGAGGTGCTTAACTGTCTTGATAACTAGTCTCAGAAAGTGTTTTAATTGGATGAAGTGATGAAATACAGTATGGTATTGCTTACAATATGGTAAGCAAAGTATGACAAAGCTAACTGTTTTGTAATAAAGCCATAAACTTTTAGATTATCAGTTGGAGATGTGAGTGGTAGCAAGTGATCTGATGGCAGTTGTTGCCAAGAGTGATGATGAACTGAGAGCAGCATACAGCAGTGGGTAAACTGCCTGGCCAGATGACAAACTAATCAATATCTTTTGATATGATTTAAAATGCGCTGGTTTTGCTTTTTCTTTCAAATGACAATGTTATCCACTCAACGCATTAGGTGCAAAAAGTGAAGAGAGTAGATTAATATGCTTGCCCAAGTCCCTAGATGCTCTTTTCCTTCCCTTAAGAATAAACCTGAACTGTGATATCACAGTTTTTATTATAAGGTCTAGCTGGTTGTCATTCTCCAGCTGTTCTCAGCTTGAAGGAGTTAGAAGCTGTCAATTGACTGGAAGAATTTTTCTTTGAGACCCGTTACTCTGCTTCAGGTCTGAAAAACAACTTTAAATTTTCAATATTCTCCTACCAGGCAGCGCTAGCTGTAATAAAGGGAAAAACAGGTCTGTTAGAGAGTGGCTGTTATGCCTTATTTTTTTGAAGATGTTCCTACTCAGCAATTATTATAAATGAATAAGCAGTATGCATCCTAAATTTTAAACTATTAATTCCACTGATACCTCTTTTCAGAATAGCCCTTAAAATATAAGATAGCCCAAGTTTGGCAAGAGTCATTCTAAATGTCAAGCTGGGGAAGGGTAAATAGAGAACCAGTTGCCTAAAGAGTGAGAAATGGGATAATCTCTGAGCAAAGAATAAATTTAAGAACACAGTAAAGTAATATTTCTTTTAGTACTTTGCACTTATTTATTTTGTTTCTATGTAAGTGAGAATTTAATTAGACCAAAGTAGTTTATTTAAAATGAGAACAAAATTGGATGGAAAACACTTCCCAAATTCTTCACTGCATCCCCCAAAAAGACAGTGTCTTCCATAGAAAGCAGGGAGGTTCAGCTGCAGGTGTAGATGGTGCTGGAGATTTTATCCCATAAGAAAACAATTTCAGAATGATATTAACTAAGTTAACTATTAAATATGAAGATACGAACTAAAAAAAGATTCAGAGGGGTGTTTTGAAACAAAAAAGCCCTTCATTTTCTTAAAAATTGCATACATAGAATTTTTTTGTAACAAGAAAAAATATTTTCCATTAGTCTTACTGCCTCCTCTTTGATTTACATATTTTCTTATTTAAATATTACAATTCAAGAAACCAACTCGGAGCTAACCTATGTTAAAAAAATCTCCGATTCTATAGCTACACCAAACTTACTATACTTCTAATAGAGGAAATCCTTGCACCCTTTCAAGGAGTTCTTTCTGCAGGATAATTAAATCATCTACCAGAATGACATTACCTGTCAGACACAGATTGGGTCTACTAAGGATGGTTCCCCCTGATTTCTATTCACGTAGCAAAACTTTTTCGTTTAGATTGGTGTTACTCAAATGAACATTGCCTTGTTCAATCAAAAATCTTGTGTAGTAGGCTATTGGCATAATTTTTCACACTGTACAGTACAGCAATGAATGCAGTTTCTTACTCTTTAAGAGACATAGTTACAGACTGCCCTTATTAGTATTGAAACAAACATACTCATCAAACATTTATTTTCTCCTCAGCAAAACAACACGAACACATCCATTTCATACAAAGATTCTGTGATTTAAACTAAGCAAACTAAATCACATTAAAACTCTTTGCCTAATTTCTGCTAAAATTACATCTGAATTGATTTCACACATAGAAGAGGAAGTCTGTACCTATTCCAAAAAGCAAAAACAACAAAAAATCCTATAAAGCTAATTCTGTTCTGTGCATTAGCTGCAACAGACATGCGAATCAGCATCTTCCTTGGAATATATTTTTGGGCATATTCTCTTTAGCTAGGACTAGCAGAAAATTCAATTTATCTTCTCTGTGAATATTTTTCAAAGATGTAGTTGGAGATACTGTACTAATGGGAGATAAATCCATAAGTATGGCTGTGAGCTTTTTATCCTTCCAGCATGTTTAAGTGAAACAGGTGTTAAGCATAGTGAAGTAGTATTTTACAAAGATGACTTAGGTTTTCTGAAAATTTCTTTTGTTTGCATTTATGTCACAAATATCCAGCACTGGCATCAGTAGCAATTGTAGAAGAAGAGCTTCTCGAAATAGTAAGCATGTTTTATAGGCATGGAGGTAAATAAAAGTCTGAAGAATCTGGAGGTTTTTGTTTTGCTTTGTTTTGGTTTGTTGGTTTTGTTTTTTTTTCTTTCATGAATATCAAGGAATTGTGATCTGTTGCTTGGAACAGGAACATGCAAACACGTGCCAGAATATGAGAGAACAAAACTTTACAGATTGACCAAGTTGAGTCCATGTGAGCAGCAGGACTTGCTGATGTTACCACTATGGTGATGGCAGTATTGTGTGGTGCACGCTCTGGTGTCTCCAGCTTGTTCTTGTAGTACTGGTGAGGGTGTTGGGCACTTCAGCATTGGGCAAATGTGGGTTTAACAAGTTTTTGTGATTTAACCTGGCAAACATCTAAACACGTGCAGTTTGCTCACTCAATATCTCCTCAACTCCCTGGTGGGATGGGGGAGAGAATTGGGAGAGTAAAAGTAAAGAACACTTCAGCTGATATAAAGACTATTTAATAGCTAAAACAGCCCAAACTTAAATAATAATGCTAATTAACTGTAACAATAGGAACAACTATAATATAGCAATATAAGTTATATTCAGCTCACAAACAGCAGCCACTGGCCATATGCCCACAACACAACAGGAGAGGTAGGCCTCAGGAACTGATATGGGCTGCCATCATGAAGGAAACAGATAGAACAAGAAGCTGGAAGGAGTTGAAAGGGAATGTGAAGGGGTCATCCTCTGCAAACCCCCCGATTTATAGTGAGTGTGACATTTATGGGATAGAATACATCTTTGTTGGTCAGCTTGGATCATACCTGGATCATCTGTCCTGGGTCACCTATCCCCAGGCTCTCCCTTCCACCCCTTTCTCTTTTGTAAAGAGACTTAAAAAAACACAAAGAAACTGTAACCACAGGTGCAGGGGGAACCTTGAAAAACCGTAAGTATCTGACAACGAAATAAAACCAATAACCTTATCAGCTTCATAAGGAAAACAATTCCATCCCAGCCAAAGCTCTAATATTAATTTGTGTTAATTAAAGTTCAAATACGGTTTTCTCAAAAAAATCTAGCTCTGGCTGAAGCATTAAAAGGGAATTCTATAGTCCAGTCTAGGCAAAACCAGGACACAAATCTTTGCAACACAGCATGTCCTGTGAAAATTGATCTTACAGGTAGTCTCAAATCCTGTTTTCACTTGAATCTAGCCAAGTCCCCTGCATTGAAAGTAAATGGAAACATTCAGGATTTTTTTGTGTTTGTAGTTTTTCTTTTCTTTTATTTTGAAATACACATCCCCATAACATCACAGCACTGAAGACATCAGCCTTCAAGATTTTTGTTGCTTCCTTTAAATCAAGTTCATGTAAATGTGCTACTGAAATTACCTATGTGTACTACCTCACAGCATGAGATTTGGAGGCTGCTTAGAGAATTAAATAAAAACTACTGGAAGTGTGATGAAACATCTTTTTCTGTAAAACAAAATAGTTGAATCTCAGAGGATTTTGCTTCAGGAAAGACAAGTTCCCTGGGATATTATTTCATCAGTCTAAATGATGCCCACTTTTACTGTCGTTAACTACAAAACAAAATTTAAAAAATTCATCTGTTCAAAGAAAGATCCTGTGAACTCTCTGGGATATAATGAGAGTGTTCAGATGTAGATCTTTGTTTTCAGGACCATTTTAAGAATATTTGGTCTATCAGCCAAGCCAAGTACTTCAAGCCTCTCAGGGATCTGCTTTAGCAAATTTTTCCAAACAGCTTCTTGCTATTTTAATTATATGGCACATTTTATAGCAGTACATAGCCAATTTTATTATTTTCTATGTTTTATTTGATGCATATTTTGATTTTATGAAAAGATGCAACAGGGAACCTAAAGCTTCCAAGAAAATCACTTTCCATTAAAAAAAAAGCCTATAGTAATATTGGAGCAGCCAGTAAATCTAAATCTAAATCTAACTAATAGAAAAGAA
Organism: Mesitornis unicolor; assembly: GCF_000695765.1. Classification (NCBI taxonomy): domain Eukaryota; kingdom Metazoa; phylum Chordata; class Aves; order Mesitornithiformes; family Mesitornithidae; genus Mesitornis; species Mesitornis unicolor. The sequence continues at coordinate 4,722 of NW_010194862.1, forward strand.
ACAGATGTGGGAAGCAAGCTCGTGTTTACTCTTATGCCAAAGACTAAATCTGAAAGATACAGTTTATTTTCCATTGTTTACTCATTTTTCATTGCCTTGGCCCACTGCTCCCCCAGAACTTTCGCTGCTGATGGCCAACATTGAATGAATCCACATTCAACTTGGGATGATCAAGCTTGGTCTTTCTCCAATGAATTTACCATTCCAGCACTGTGTTTAGCTCCAAACTTTTTGCTAATTATTTTTTGCCCTTCATTTGCTCCAGGGTCCCCATGCCCATGCCTCCTCCAAGATTTTATACCTATCCACTGCACCCAATGCATAAATAATGACATGTGGAAGTCAAGCAAATTTCACATAACAGTAACTTCATAATACTTAGAATGTAATTAGTGCTGCAGATGACCATGAATATTAAGACTGCTGAGCTCCTCTGCTGCAACTAATACTCCATAGTATTACTGACTATACTGTCTACTGCTTGCATTTTATTTGCTTGAACTGGAAGACAGAGATGCAGCTGTAAACTAAAGGATTGAAGATAAGATGGAGAATCTCACTACTACATTGTTTTTATTGATCTAGGCTAATTTATATGGCAATTTATGTTCAATTTATATTTTCTGAATAAATTTATATTATCTGAAGTAAACACCAGTTTTAGCTCTGATTTCAGCAGAAGTAGAGATACAAGCAAGATGTCAAAAAAGATCACATCTTAGTAAGTCTCTTCTGTCTCATGGCACCTCAGTGGTTACTGTGAATGAATGGTTTGGCTCTGAATGAATCCAGAAGCTGCCTGTGTTACAAAATCACCATATACTAGCACTGAAAGTAGTTATGTTACAGGGGAAACAGAGTGTGATAACAAAGACAGAGAATGAGAAGATAATGTTAAAGAGATAATGAAGATGAGAACCAGGAAATTTTTAATCACTGCTGTGCAGTGTGACAGATTTGATGCCTCAGTGCAGGACAGCTGTTGAGGCCTGGTCTGCAAAAGACAGGTGGCCTAGAGATAACTGTTCACAAGAGAGTGGAGCTTTGCATATCCTTAGGCACATGCCTGGCTGACCCTTTCTGGTGGAAGTGCTAAGGCCCATTCACTTCATCCCACTTAAATGTCCTCTAATATGTGATACAGGTGATACAACCATCACTCAGAACTTTTCTTCTGGACTCAGGTTTCCAATCTGATATCAGTAAACCTTTCCTACTCAGCCCTTTGCATCTCTATCAAGCTGTTCCTTAAAATATCTATGAGTTGCTTTAAGAAATGCTACATACATGCTTAGAAATTATGCCTCTGTAAAGGGTATGAATGAAGATGCTGGTGTTTTTAGGATAATTGTGACATTGCAATGTGATGTATTATCTGTAGGTATCTGAGATTTTTTAAAAAGTGATTCATTATCAACTCTGCATGCAAAACCTGCTAATAGTGCAACTGGAATAAAACCCACCTCAGTAGCCAGAAAAATACTTCGACATAGTAAGATGATTTGGAGTGTTTTCCTGTATGGCTCAGTGAAATCTCCCTAGAATCTCCTTTTCTGTTACTGTATCTAGAAACATGGGGAATTCTAGGATTCTTGTCTTCTCAGAGTTGAAATGAGAAAGACAAATCTCTTTCTGTGTCTCAGAACTCTTACAGATTATTCATGACTAAGAGTCACTTAATACTGGTTCTGCTCTAAAGTTGGATGGATGTTGGTTAATTGCTTCTTGCTTGCTTCAGTAATAGAAAGGTTTAAGGCTTGACTTCATGAGATTTTCCTTTCAGGATACATCAAAACATCAGAAAAAGAAATTTAGGGCCTACAGCTTGTGATTACAGTTAAGAAAACTTACCTTTTCTTATCAGCACAGTGTGATAGATGTTGATCACATAATGTAAATCCATCAGGTTCTAAATTGAAAACTATGAAGGAAAGAGGTTGCTCAAATATACAATTCCCAGACTAATGTTGTACCAGATTTTGAACACAGTTTTTAGGTACTTCCACAATGCAAATAACAGCAGCAATGTCTTCATGACAGACAAGCCATTGCGTGTCAGGACAACTACAATGTAGTAGCTATCACAGAAACATGATGGAATGAATCGCACAACTGCTGTGCTGCCATTGATGGGTGTAAGCTTTTCAGAAGCAATAGGCAAGGAAGGAAAGGTGGTGGGGTGGCCATGTATGTTAGGGAATGCCTAGACATTAGTGATAGTGACAACAGGATTCAGTGCTGCTGTGAAAATGGGGAAAATAAATCTGGTCTTGTGAGGCCAGCACCGAATATGCGACAGACGCAAATCAGGAAACAAACAGTAATCGTTTATTTACAGCAACATTTACAGGTTCTTTTCGATTGCTGATGATAAACTAAAAGCTACAGGTACACTAAGGGTTGTATAACTAATATAATACCAACAACAACGCACTATGAAACACACAAAAACCAACAACAACAACAACTTGCCCACAGTGAGCCTGGCAAATAGGTAAGCCCGTTTGAAAGAGCAAAACCAATACACTCAGGGAAACCTAGAAATGCACCTGAGGAAAAAATTATAAAATACACTCAGGGTATGTGAACCTGAAGAGAAAATATAAAATACACTCAGGGAATATGAACTCGAGGAGAAAATATATCACTCGGTGTTAGCTGAGGTAAATAATCTTACCCACAAGGTAACCAGAGTGGTGGGGATGGAGAGGGAGCAAATTCATTAATCTGTCCAGTCATCAGTATGGTTCCGAGTTCATCCTGTCCCCAGAAATAAGGGCTCACATGTAAGTTACCTTGGCCAGCTTTCCAACCAAAGGGGAAGGTTCTCATCACTCCATGGCTGGAGAAGTAATTCCCCCTTTCAAGCATGAATCCTAGGGTTTTTATCCCCTGATGTACATGACAGCAGGCAGGAGGATGCCTGAGTGGATTAGACCACCTGGGGTGTTTGTCTTTAGTTATTACTCAGATTTCTGCATTACATCACCAGGGCTTACATGCAGGCGGGGATGACTATAGACAATCTTATTCTTTATGTTAATGTCACAAAGTCCACTAATTCACACCTGCGTGGGTAGAGGTAATGG
>NW_010194863.1:0-2794 GCF_000695765.1 Mesitornis unicolor
AGGAGGGGCCGGGCGACCATGGCCAGCCGTGGCAACTGGGAACGTCTGAGACCGTTGCGGCCGGACACGCTGCGTGTGAGTGAGGTACACGGCGGACGGGGAAGGGAGGGGCTGCCTGTGGATGGGAAAAGGGAGGGACGGCGCTGCCACGCATCGCCTCCACGGCGGGAGGGGTTGAGGAACTTCCCGGAAGCCCTTCCTCTTGCCTGTCCTCATCACAGAATGGTTTGGGTTAGAAGAGACCTTAAAGATCATCTAATCCCAACTCCCCTCCAATGGGTAGGGACACCTCCCACGAGACCAGGTTGCTCAAAGCCTCATCCAACCTGACTTTATCTGGCAGATCTCCCGAGTTGGAAAGATGTGGCAGGCCTAGCTGGAGAGGTGAACTAAAGGGGCATTATGATGCTCCCCTCCCTCATTGCATTTTAGAAGGCTGCCTGGGAAAGGAAAATAGAGTGATGTTAGTCATAGTGCAAAGGGGTGGTTTTCTTAGCTGTGTTACCTATAGCTTCTTAATCGAGTTAAATATGTTGTAGCTGTGTTTGAGAAAAACAAACTACAACAGTGTATTGTGTTTTTCTCTGGAAATCTGTGATATTCATTTAATATATGCAGCTTCCACTGCTACTTTTAGTAATATGAGGTAGCTAATAAGAAACAGGCCTACTTTTTAATTCTGTGAAACTTATAAAAATTCCTTATTTCTATTAACCTTGACTGTGAGCTAAATGTTACTTGACAGGATTGTCTTAAATCCGTAGAAGAGTTTGTGAGGTTTTACACTGGTAAATGGAAAATTCTTATTGCTGGAGATAATGATTGTAAAAAACCAAGGGTGTTGGGCACAGCTTCTTTAGGTGTTTAGATGAGTCAGCCAGGGGTGATACTTTCCTGAATCTGGATCTCATAAACAGAGAAGTCAAGGATGTGGTAATCATTAAGAGTCTTGGCTGTAAGGGCCATGGAATAGTGGAGTTCAAGAAGCTGAGTGTAGTGAGGAAGGCAAGTAGTCGAGTACAGAACCTGGACTCCGGCTTATTTGGGCTTCAGGACTCCTGAAGCCTGAAAACATCAGGTTATTCAGGCAACAGGTAGCTGAGATTTTGAGGGAGGCAACGTTGAAGGTTGGAGGAGCAGAAGAGGTGGAGGTTTGTAAGGACATCTAACAAGCACAGGAACATTCCATTGTGATACTCAAGGAAATGTGTTGAGGGACGAGCGTAGCTATGCCTGCACTCTGGGGCTGGGGTGCGTAAAGAACATATGCAGGAGGTGGATGTAAGGACGGACTATAAAGGAGAAGAACAGAAAATGTTGTCTGGACACATAGGTATGGGGCCAGGAAAGCCAAAGGTTTAGTGTTGAAACTAACAAAGAATGCCAGGGGTGAAAAGAGCTTTTACTGCTACATTAGTGGTGAAAGGGGGAGTGTGAACCTCTTGCTTAATGGGGCAGGTGATTTAGGAAGAGCAGACACAGACAAGGCTGAAGTATTCAGTCTTCTTGCATGGGTCTTCAGAACTGATGTCCCCTAGGCTTTGTATCTAGGAGACAAAATTGAAGGAGAGGAACAGCCAGCAATGGAAAAGTGTTGAGTTAGGAATCTCTTTGAGAAATCTCAATCCATGCAAGTCTGTAGGACCCACTCAGGGTATATCCTGAGAGGGCTGAGAATGCTGGCTGATATCACTGTGAGGTTGCTCTCTTATCATCTTTTTAGAGATTGTGGAGGTCAGGTACAGCTTAGTCAGTCTCACTTCAATCCCTTGGAAAATTAAGAAGCAAGTTTTCTTGGAAGCTATTTGGAAGCTATTTTCTTGGAAGCACGTGAAGGAGAAGGTGATTGGGAATAGCCAACATGACTATACTTACGAACTGTTTACCTTTGGTGATGAAATTGCTAGATCTGTACACACAAAGCCTTGGATATCATCTACATTTGCTTTAGCAGGAGTTTTGAAACAGTCTCCTGCAGCAGCCTCCTCAAAAAAAAAAAAAATCCTGGCTGGATTGTCAGGCCCAAAGAGTAGGCAGGTAGTAGTTCATACTTTACCTGAAAGTGGATTGCAAGTGGAGTTCCACAGGAGTCTATCCTGAGACCTGTCCTGTTGACAGGAGGAACATGTGGGTTGCACCTTCCTGATGTTTATGGGTAGGGAAGGTGCCACAGCCAGCTATGAACAGGCTGGAGGAAAGATTCACTGGACACCTCAAAATTCAATCAAGAAAGCTGAAAATTCAAGTGTGAAGTCCTGCACTTGGGCCTGTACCCTGCAGTGGTACAGGGTGGGGACCACCCTGCTGAAAGGACCTGGAGGTCCTGATCGACAGTGGGCTACACATGTGCCAGCACTGTGTCCTGGCGTTCGGACATGTGAGGCTGTATTAGCAGGAGCATAGCCAGCAAATCAAGGAAAGTGATGATTCTTCTCTACTTGGCACGCAGTATGCTGCTCCTGGAATGCTGTGTCCCATTGCAGACCCACTGGTACACAGGAAGGCTGTTGAGAAACTGCTGAGGGAGCTTGTTAAGCCTCTGCAGCCCTTTCGGTACTTGCTATGAATTGAAACAAAGGAAGCAAAAGAGGTTGCAGCTTGATGTAAATTGAATCTTTTTTTACTGTGAGGATAGGCAAGCAGTGGAATGGGATGCCCAGAGAGTTGTAGCCTCTGTCCCTTGAAATTTTCAACACCAACTTGGATAAAGCCTTGAGCAAGCTGCTCTGATCTAATGGCTGTTCGTGTTTGGAGTTGGACCAGACCTTCTTGGGTCTCTTCCAACTGGAATGAG
>NW_010194864.1:0-470 GCF_000695765.1 Mesitornis unicolor
CCAAAGCACTCAAAATCCACCCAACCCCTCCCCAGCCACCTCCCACACCCCAAAATCCATCGCAGGACCCCCAAAATTCCCCAAAATTACCCCAAAAACCACCCCAAAACTCCTCTAACATCCCCTCAAAATGGTGGCCTCAAATCTCCCTCAGGACCCCAAAACTGCCCAAAATCCATCCAAAACTCCCCCAAATTTACTTAAAACCACCCAAAATCCACTCAAATCCTCCCCAACCACCCTCCTAGACCTCAAAATCCACTCCAGGACCCCCAAAATGACCCCAAAAACCACCCCAAAAGCCCTTTAATCCACTCCCAAAATGGCTGCCTCAAATCTCCCTCAGGACCCCAAAACTCTACAAAATCTCCCCAAAACCCCCCAAAATCCACCCCAAAGCACTCAAAATCCACCCAAACCCTCCCCAGCCACCTCCCACACCCCAAAATCCATCGCAGGACCCCCAAAAT
>NW_010194865.1:0-380 GCF_000695765.1 Mesitornis unicolor
TTACATGGAAGAAGAGACCAGCACCCACCTTCTTCAACCTCTCTCCAGATGGATGTAGAGACCGATAAGGTCTCTCCTCAGTCTCCTCCAAACTAGACAACCTCAACTCCCTCAGACGCTCCTCATAAGGCTTGTTCTACAGACCCTTCACCAGCTTCGTTGCCCTTCTCTGGACACACTCCAGTGCCTCAATGTCCTCCTTGTAGTGAGGGGCCCAAAACTGAACACAGTCTTCAAGGTGCAGCCTCACCAGTGCCGAGCACAGGAGCACAATCACTTCTGTACTCTTGCTGGCCACGCTATTTCTGATGCAGGCCAGGATGCTGTTGGCCTTCTTGGACCCCTGGGCACACTGCTGGCTCATGTTCAGTTGCCCCTTG
>NW_010194865.1:453-810 GCF_000695765.1 Mesitornis unicolor
CCAATGGCAGGAGATGGCATTTAGCCTTGTTAGACTTCATACAATTGGCGTCAACCCATCAGTCCAGCCTGTCCAGGTCCCTCTACAGAGCCTTCCTAGTCTCAAGCAGATCAACACTCCCACACAGTTTGGTGTTGTCTGCAAGCTTACTGAGGATGCACTCAAACCCCTAATCTGGATCATTCATAAAGATATTAAACAGAGCCCAAAACCGAGCCCTGTGGATCACCACTTGTGACCAGCTGTCAGTGGATTTAACTCCATTCACCACCACATTTTGAGCCCAGCCACTCAGCCAGTTTTTTTTATCTAGTGAACCATATGCTCATCCAAGCCATGCCCAGCCAGTTTCTCCAG
>NW_010194866.1:0-10823 GCF_000695765.1 Mesitornis unicolor
GTGGTGCTGAACTGGCGGGACTGAGCCCTGGCTAGTCTGCAGTAGTGTTGATCCGAGGCTGACTGTCAGAACTGACCTCCCTCAAAGAATAAGAAGAAGGTCAAATAGAGTCTATAGTCTTCAAAAGTGCCCTGGTAGGTTCGTGGATAGTTTCTTTAGCTCAGTGAAGACTGACAGTACAAGCCCGAATCTCTGGGCAATGACCCAACCTTTCCAATATCTCTGCAAGATCTTTGGTTGAGGAAAGGACATGATTTTTTTGTTGTTGTTAATCAGAGGCAGAAAGATGAGAAGGAACAGATGTGATGCCACAGGAAAATTAAATTTAGGACCGTGGTTTTAAATGTATCTACCAACTTCACTATTACATTGTCCCCTCAACAATCAATACCTTTGCATTAATCTGACAGCCGTGATTACATTACCTGTGCTTTGGCTGCATGTAACACATACAGCAGAGTGAAACCAGCTTCCCTGAAGCCTGGTTCATGATGAGGCAAATGTCATTGTGCTCGTCTGCTTTCATATCTTGTACCAACATTGCCAGAGGGATCTGGGAAATTAATCTTCCTCTGTTGTGGCTTGACATGCTTGTCTTTTTATTATATTTAAAGCTTACTCTGTGACAGGCTCAAAGAGCCTTTTTACCAGGAGAGCTCTTGATGCAGCAAATAAATTGCTCCAGGAAGAAACAAATAATGTTTGAACATAAGCTGCCCCTGACTCTTGCTTGATGTTTTAAAAAATGTTTAAATTACAGATTCTAAATGCACTGTAACATAAAATCTACGGAGTACAAGAGACTATACTTCCATGTTTTTTATCCACTAAGCAGAGTGTTGATTTGAAATGCTACACTGATGGACTTTTCATGCCTTACCTGGCAGCTGTGCACTGCTAGGAAGGAAACCTCAACCATGGCAATACCAAGGCTTTTATCAGACAAGCTTGCCCCAGGAATTCTTTCAGTCTTGAGTCAAGAGCCATTTGTTGCCCAGAAAACAGCTTTTCTTACAACAGTCCTCTTAGAGTAGATGCAAGATGGTTTGTAATTTTTGAAGATCTTAAACACCTTTCATAAAATTATCAGAGATAGTGCTGCCTGGGTGAAGAATAACTAGAATGCCTTACAATCTCAGGGAAATACTTATACCTCAAACACACTTTTTATGTTTACATCTATTAGGTAGTGGTTTTGCTGTATAGTGTTGCCGGTGATCTGGTTTTACCCCAGAAGTGGTTGCATTTCATGAGGAAGAAGGTGTTATATAATTATCATGTGTATTAATATATGAGCTTGCAGCATGCCATTGGGACAAGAAAGGCCAACCACATACTGAATTGTAGTAGCCAGACTGTAGACAACAGGTCAAGTGTCATGATTCCTCCTCTCTATCTGGGATAAGGGATACCACATCTGGAGTACCACGTCCCATAGAAGAAAGACATTGATGTGCTGTCGTGGGCATAGTGGAGGGCTGCCAAGATGCTCAGGGGGCTGGAGCACAACGGTATATGAAGAAAGACTGATGGTATTGGATTTGTTCAGCTTTAAGAAATGAAGGGGCATGGGAGATTGGATCACTGTCTACTAGTACCTGGTGGGAGAGTGTAAAGAAGACAGACGGAGATGTATCTCAAAAGTACACAATAGAAGGACAAGAGGCTGTGGGTTCAAAGTGGAAACAAGGACATGAAGAATAAAAAAGAGGGGAAAAAGAAAAGAAAATTTAAAAAGCTCTTTATTATGAAGGCAGTCAAATACTGCTTAAGGGTTCTGAAGGGATTGAGAGAACTCTAGGTGGTAATCAAAATGCAACAAATATGCCCCTGAGCAACCTGCTGTGACTGGACCTGCTCTGAGGAGGAGGTTGGACTAAAGAACTCCAGAGGCCACTTACATCCCATGTGACTAATTAATAGGAACAAATTGTCCTCTCCTCTTCCTGCTAATGAAATTAAACTTCTGTAGATCAAACATATCTCAGAACTTCAGTTTGCAAATCACTTTGAATCCTTCCAGATTAAAATATACTACATAAATGCAAGTTGTCTTGTTTTGATTACTGTTCAAATAGTCAGTGCTTATCTCAGTCTTTCCATTCATGGTACTGAGGTCCTAGATAATGCAACATTGTATTGATGGCTACGAGGGAAAAGCTCAATTAGTTACCAGTTTTCTTTGGTATTAAAGTCACATACAGGATACATCTCTGGGGGGAACCAACGGGATCTTTATAATGTGAATCAAATTCATCCCTGAAGTAGGGAGGTAGTTTTGAAGTCAATGTGCTGGTTTTTCAACTAGAATGAAGTTGTGCCTGTAAACCTTTGACCAAGGATCAGTGTGGCAGAGCAATTCAGATACTGCCAAAGCCTTGACCCACAAGTGTGGCAGGTTTGGTCTGTAGCCATACATGGTACATAACATGTTTTGAAAGTGGCATAGGAGCTCTGCACATGAAGTTGAAGTGCTGAGCAGTGGAGGGAACTGTCAGAGTATGCTCAAGCCACAAAGGTGTGGATTGTAGGTGTGAAACTGTGTGGTTGGCTCCAGCAATTAAGCAAAATTAATCCCAGAGTTTAACAGCCCAGCCAGATAGAGGTACGGCTCATTCCTAGTCCTGGAAAGTAATGGCACACTGAGGCATGAGCAAAGCATGACTGTGAGAGGATCAGACACTTAACTGGTAACTGGCAGTAGTCAGACCTAGTCTGAGTCCTCTTTAGTTGACTCAAGTGATATTTCTTCCAGAATAGCTGTGAAATATGTAGTGTATTCCTTGAGTCCAATACAACAGGTTAGGTACTCACCTCAAATACTTTAAGTACACGGGACAGTGGTGAAGTCTTGGCTCCCTTGAGCATGAAGAAGAGGTTCAGCATGGCTCTCCCATCTTTCTCCTCAAAGACAATGGTCTCTGTAGACTCTGTGGCATCAGTGGCTGCAGCTGCAGCCTCTCTTTCCTTTCTGGCATCTTCAATGAGGCTTTGACGTCTACCAATGAACCGTGGAGACTGAAGACAGAACAGAAATAAGTAACACTTCTGATAGAGCTGTAGGGTAGATCAGAGACACCCCTGGTGGATGAGTGAGGTGTGACAAATGTGCCTCAGCAGAGGAAGAAGGGCAAGGTTGGACTGACTTGCCTGGCTTTGTAAAGGAAGATGTGGTGATAAGGACTGAAGCTTTAAAATGGAACTTTCAGAAATATGGAGCTTTAGAAAAAATCTGTGTAAAATATCATTGTAGTATGATTATAGAGTGGGCTTCACCCCTTACCTTCCCTAGCAACAGTTTTCAATATCCTTCAAAAAAAAAAGTCAGAAACAATCTTATTGTCTTTGTTTAGGCAGTTGTTCTATCGCTCGAAAACCCCTCTCTGCTCAAGGAAGGGAATGAGGAAAAGGAAAGGAGATCCGTGGGTTGAAATAGAAATACATAGAAAAATAATAAGAAAACACTAATATTAAAACTAATATTAATATAAAATACACAAAATCATACTTAGTGCATATAGTGGTCACAAGCTGTGCATTCCCAGCAGCAAATGCTAAATAACAAACACTGTGAACACTACAGATCCAGTGAAATCATGATGGTCAGAACAAATGGCGGATCAGACCTCGGGAGCAGAATGACAGGTGAGACTGTCCAAGGGTAATGACCATGAAGAAAAGAGAGCCACCCCCAGGCAACTCCTCAGTTTATGATGAGTGTGACATTTATGTTATGGAATCTTTCTGTTGGTCAGCTGAGGTCATCTGCCCTGGCTTTTGCTCCTCCTAACTTCTGCACCTAGCTGTCTGAAAACTGCTAGAGTTCAATCACTATGGCAACTTGCATACCAGTGGTGGCCAAAAACTAAACCAATGTGTCTTATGAACTTTGTTTCCATCCATTCAAGTGCTGTACCCTTCTCAGAAGTGCTCCTTTCCTGAATTAAAAACAGATTCTGTTCTTCTCTCTCAGCAAAACTAGGACACTTACAGAGTTTCCAGGTATCTGATGAACTAAAGTGGAGAGGCATTAGATAAACCTGAAGTCTTCTGAGAAAAGATACACTATGAGGGACAGCTGAAGCCCACAGCTGTGGCCTGACCCAGAAACATGAATGGTTTACAGGTGTATTAGCAAGGTAGCTTAGCTAAACTTCTCCCAGGATTCAACGTGATATTTTCTTCCGACATTAAGTAGATGCATGCCCACTGAAATATAAGTGGAACCTCATCCATATACACCAAAAAATAAATTCCTCCCACTGATCAATAGATTTGTTTTGTCCCAATAAACTCCTGCAAATTTCTGTTACTTGGAATTGCACCTAAAATGCTGCAACTCTGTGTCTAGGGTCATGTTATGTCACTCGTTTATATTTATAGTGAGCCACAAACTATTTCCATCACTACTGTTTCTTTTGTTACACAAATTGCTCATACTGCAATACTGACTTATTTGCTCTCAGTTTTTTTGCAGACAGGTTTCCATTTAGAGGCAGCTCAGCTGGTTCCCATTTTCTGTGTTCAATACCCAAACCAGATGACAAACCCCTCAGAATTTGCTAAAAGAAGCCTGGGGCAGCACTGAGGAAGAAGCAGCAGAAAAAGCCGTCCAGCACCTGCATACAGAGTGGGACTGGCTGCAGTTTTCTCTCTGATTACATTGAAAATATCTGGAAAACATATAGATGCTAACCAAGCAACATCTTCCCTACCTTGTGAAAATTTGGAGAAAGTTTTTCTTTTAAAAAGATAGCTTGCTCAACAGTTTAGACCATTTTCTTTCTGATTTTCAAAGCCTACCATCAGTAACTAATGTTTCCTGTGAAAATCCTCTTGGAGGCTTTAGCAATGTAAAGCTGACATTTTAAATGCATCCCAAAAAATGCTGCACATCTAGGTGTCACCCCACTCACTTTTATTTGGTCCTTTATAAATAGAGATACACCTCTGAGATTATATTTGCTGATCATCAACTCCTTTATTCCTTGTGGCACAGAAAAACACCCTTTAACAAATGAGCACTTATTGCTGCTTATCTAAATTGACAGTATTTGTGCCCAAAGAAAGAAAATGTCTAATAAATATCCTCAGCCATAACTTTTAAAATCTTGTGAGAATGTGCACAGCTTTAAGTGTGTGTTTTGCATTACTACTGAGTTTAAAGTGTTTACTTTAAAGTGCCTGCAATAAGCAGGGCAAACAGCCTTGCGCTGGTCACAGTAATGAGGCTCTGCAGCGGTCCCAAGCCAGACAGTGTGTTAGCTAAGGCTGTTGCATCACACTGTGCCCAAAAGTGCAGGGGTGAAGCAGTATTTTACTTCTGGGGTGAAGAGGACAGAAATTAGTCTCCCTTGTTTAGGCTGTAAATCAGGTTAATATCTGACTAGAAAGAGTTTAAAAAGTTCCATGTGACTGGAAAGCCACATTGTGGGAGGGAGCCTCAACAAGTCAGACCCATGTGCTGGGACTGGGTGGCCCCTGGCAGGCAGGAACAGAGGAGTTTGGTCCTTGTCAAGGGGTCCTGGGAGCTGCTTAGCTCCAACTGGCATGTTTTGGGTGCACTAAAAAAAAAAGGGCAGGGGGAGGGGGAATGAAAAAGGCAGCAGCTGAATTTTGCTTGGAAGAAGAGTGCTGGGAGGTGTCTGCCTGCCTGCTGCCTCCTCTGTCAGTTAGCAGCTGCCTGGCTGTCCGTTCCCCATCTCATCATGCTCTCCTCTCTGCCTCTCATTTGCACTTACCTCCTTTTCCTGGAAATTAGGAATCTGGGATATAAGCTAACCAAACAAATCTCTCATTATAAATGCCTTCCTTTCTTTGGAAGGCATCATTACATGGTATTTCTGAATTGCTTTGCAGAGTAGCTCCCTGCATGCATATCTAGCTACAGTGAGAACTTTAATTTGATTTTGCAAAGCATTTATTTGCCTAACTGGAGCCTTAATCTGATACGATCATTCACCTGTTATGAAGGAATACTTCACTTTTCCTTCTTTGAATCTGCTGCAGCTCAGAGTGCCCAGTGTGAAAAGTGTCATTAAAAATACTCTGTTCTGAGTTAAAGTACTTCGGCTTTTTTTTCCTGCCTCATTATTTGCAGCAACCAGGAAGGACTGTATAGACTCCTTCCCTCCTTGTAGTGTGGGGAGAGTAATGTCCCACCCCTGCATCCCTGGGCTCTCCTTCCTGCTCCAACTGCTGTTGCACTCCAACTACTCCAATTGTTTGCCTCCAACTGCTGTCTTGGTAACCAAACCCTGCTCTGGCTACAAACCCTGTGTGTCTCGTAAAAGCTATTAGCAGCATAATATCTAAATATGTAACAAAAGAATTTTCTGCGGTAAGAATTTGGTGTTTGGCTGGCCCAGCTGACATGTAAAATACCTGCTGGTGTAGACAGGTTCTGGGATTGTAAAGGTCTTTGTTTCCCCACAGTTTGCAGTTTGCCCTGCAGCAGGTGCTGGTTCCAGGGGTTTAATGGCAAGGGAACACCTGAGACCTGCCGGAGTTGGTGTGGCTGTGGGCAGGGGCTTGGTGGGCAATTGCTCATGGTCATGCCGACACCATGAGGGCCGAGGACACGCATGATCACATACAAAGGCAGAGTCACACCTCTTTCCTAGTGCAAGTCAACAAAATAAGTGATGGGATCGTGGAGAACTCCCATGCCAGGTGAGAGTGAAAGGCAAAGACTGTCATGCAGCCTGCTCTCAGAGTGATCCTATTAGGGTTTTTTATTCTTTATTTTTCTGAGAATTTTCATTCAAAGAAGGGACACAAATACAGGCTGAGGTTTTACATCTGCCCCAGGCAGGAGGAGCTACTCACTCCAGGCAGGCTTCTGCCACTTCACCTGGTGAACCCAAATTCCTCTGGCCCCTTTGTTCAGTGGCCTGTTTCCCATCAAACACGAAGCAGCACCCCAGAATGTGTAATAACCAAACACTCTCCACTTCTCCAGACAGCAACAAGCATCTCGAATACTGATTTGATGAGCAGTCTTGAAAATATCAGGTTTTCAAGAACCACTTAAGTGATCATTATTTTGCGAGAATGAAAATGATTGTGTGACAGGGAAGCCTTCCCTAATTTCCATTTACTAGAGAAAGCAAGCTTACCTTCTTGTTTCCTAAATGTTTCCCTTCCTTTCCAGCACACTCCATTCTCTGAAACACCTCTCACTGTCTATGTAGTGGCTGATTTTACCAAGTCAGAACATAACATACATTTAAAAGGAGAGCAGGTGAAAAAGGCAGCAGACGTATGAGAGGGAAATGGGGAGCTCTCTAACTGACCTGCTGGACTCACCCTGCAGATGTCTGCTAAACACAATTACTCCCTAAGCTGGCTCTGTTTGTGTTTCCTCCTGCTGAGCAGCGTGAAGGAGTCCTATCCTGGTGCATCTGCTACCATCAGCTGCTCTGGCTTCTCCACGGTTATCCACATTTCTGACCCATAGGATTGTCCCATGCCGGGAGTCTCTGGAATCCTTTTGCCTGCTCTGGCATTTGGGTTAGGAGGTGAAATGTCCCTGTTCTTGTCCCTACAGCCAGTCCAATGGGTTGGCCAGACTTGGCTTTTTAAAGGCACTTGCCTGCTCAGCAAGAAGTTTTTCTCTCCTTTTCCTGACAGATCTGGTGTGTGCAGAAGCATTCCCTGGGCTAAATCCAGGGCTGAGACCACATAGGGAGGACTGGGAACAAAAATGAGGGAAGGATGTACTGGGAGAGAGCAGAACTACAGACACAACATCAGCAGCGAACAAACTGATTAAATTGCCTGTGTCTCATATGTCGTCTGAAATAACAGGTACACTTTTTCATTATGCTGGAACAAGTGAAATCTCTGCAGTTTATTGCCTTGAAACCAGGAGAGCATTAAGATTTTCAAATTGCCTGTCACACTCAGGATTCCTTGCTATTCCTGCTTTAAGTCTATGGGTTATTTACCTTGCGTTTGGTTGGTGGGGGTGGACGTTGCATTAGTACAAGCTTTCATCCCCCGAAATGTTTGCATTTCACATGTACCAGTATAATTTCCCTTTTCGTGTAATTTCCCTTTGTCAGCCTGGAGCCCGGAGGTGCCCGTGTGGGGGAACTCCCACAAAGGCAGTGTTGGTCCTTCTATCTCTGTCTGCCGCTGCCTATAGCTAAAGGAGAGGCTACAGTTTTCAGAGGAGGAGGGAAAGAAGTGGGTTAGGGTTGTCTTACCATGATGGCCTCGGCTTGCTTGGAGTCCAGCTCTGACACTGCCCTGCGGAAGCCTTTGGCTGCAGAGGTGGAGATGTTCGGGGTTGGCATCTTTGCTCTTCCACAAGCTCTGCTCTCCGCTTTCCAGCTCCTTGCCAGCTTTTTATAGGGCAGGGCTGACGTCAAAGACTCTTTCAAATCTTCTCTCCCCCCGCCACCTCCCCACTACCACCTCCCTCCTTTCTCCCCCTCGGGCTGAAAGGAGGAGGGGACATGAAGGAGAGAAACGTTTCTGTCCCATTAAATCTAATCACTACAAAGATTGCAGACACCCTGCCTTTGTAGACCAGACGCTCACCCACCTGTTTGCCTGCACCCGAAAGATTTCTGTTGGTTTTTTCCTCCATTCTTTCTGATGGAGTTCATTCTCATTCTGTGTTTCAGTCCAACATATTTGCTTTCCCAGCTTGGGAGCTGCGTGAAAGGATTTTGATTTGTGAAAGGACAAAATAAAAGGAAGGAAGGAATAGATTCAGCCTTCTCTAGCACTTTTCCCCCCTTGTTTGCCTTGTCATTGAAGCAGTAAAGAAGAAGCAAAATAACACTGATTCCTCCAAGGCAGTTGTGGGACTGGATGCTGTTCTCATGTACACACCTCCCAGCGCCTGGTTCCTGCAAACAGTGTTCATATCAGTGTTATCCCACTACCTCATGTCTTGATTTGGCTCTGTAACACTGACAGAAGGATGGCAGAATCAGATCCCTTGAGTCATCAGAGAGACAAAGGGCTGTAGAGAAAATAACCTGGGAAAACTCTTCACAATCCTGCATTCCATGGGGCTTTCCTCCTTTTGCAGTAATACACAGAATCACAGAATATTAGAAGTTGGAAGGGACCTCGAAAGCTCATCCAGTCCAACCCCCCTGCCAGAGCAGGATCACCCAGACCAGGTCACACAGGAACACGTCCAGGCAGGTTTTGAATGTCTGCAGAGAAGGAGACTCCACAACCTCTCTGGGCAGCCTGGGCCATGCTCTTGCTCCCTCACAATGAAAAAGTTTTTCCTCATGTTCAGGTTGAACCTTCTATGCTCCAGCTTGCACCTTCTATGCTCCAGCTTGCTCCCATTGCCCCTTGTCCTATCGTTGGACATCACAGAGAAGAGCTTGGCTCCTTCCTCCTGACACTTGCCCTTCACAAATTTATAACCATTAAAGAGGTCACAGCTGGGGCAGTGACAGCAGATGGTATCTCAGGACCCATCCCAGGACTCTGTTTTGCTGCAAGTAAAAGTGGTCTTTTCCTTCCGGGTCATTTGCAGCAGCTCTTCCACCACAAACCAGAGCCATGGGAATGCATGGTCTTCCTTTGTGTGAGTTACCACTGTGCTGCACCCCTGAGGAGGGGAAGCCAGTGGTGTTTCACTGACTGCCAGACAGCTCAGTCACAACCTTGCCGACTGCAGTGTTGCTTTAGAAGACACTTTCTGAAGACACTCAGTTAGCATTGGTGGCTCATCCTTTCCTTGGCAGGACAGTTGAGTTCATGGCAGTGTGCTGATGATTCTATGATCCTATGATTTTTGCAGTGCCAAAAGCCCTGGAGGATCAACATCCCATTGACCCCCTTAAGACTGCAAGGCTCTTGATGTTTGCCATCTCCTGCAAGCACCAGGGAGAAGACAGCATGATCAACGCTGCCAGCACCACCAAGGCAGCTTGGGAAGCCCCAGATGGGTGGAGGTTGGTAGAAGTTACAGTTGAAGTAAGTAGATAGCAGCAGCTACAGATTTGGTCCAGTAGCGAGTCAAAATTAATTACTCAGGTGGAGTGACTTATGTTATTGTGGGTGCCGAGGACACCCTGCTGTTTGGTATAGTGGAAACCAAAGGAAGGAGTTAAGCAGCCATCAGGGCTCCTCTCTCCCCAGCCTCTACGTCCTCCTGCACACCAAAAGCAGCCCTTGCTTTTGCTGTAATCCCATCCCTAATCCCCTCTAAGTCTCCTAAACTTTCTATTTGCCCTCTGCTAAACCCTGGATGCTCAAAACACGGGATAAAAACTCACCAAACTGATGGATAGTAATGCTGCCTGGTGTTGCAGAATCTTCTCAGAAAATATTTTAGGGGCAGATCCCAAATAATCCCCACTGCCCAGCAACTGGCCAAAGAGCAGCATTGCAGGCTCAGTCACCTCCTAGCTACTGGGGTAGCTTTAGGGACCTTCTTAATGGAGGATATGAATTAGCATAATCCTATGTTTGATTTTTTTTGTACCACTGGCTGAGGTGGACTGTGACAGCCTGACAAGCTGGGATATGGTGAGCATCGCTCTGAGATACTGGCTCTCACTCCCATGCTGCCACCTTGGCCATGCATCCCAGCTGCACTCACTACTGGCAGCACCTTTTCAAAATCCTTCTGAGCCCGTTTTTTCCAACAGGTGCACAGAACAGAAGTTCTTCAGCATTGTATCATGCTGCCACCAAGACCGCTGTCACCTAAGGAGCAATGGCTGTCTTCAATGGCCAGGCTCGCCAACCTGCTCAGAAATTTATTGCCTCCTGTCTAAGGGAACGAAGGGTTTTGGGGATGACTATGGGACAGCATTCATTTAAAACACAGCCTAGCTCCT
>NW_010194866.1:10854-25177 GCF_000695765.1 Mesitornis unicolor
AACTTAAGATTAGGATCCAATACAGATTGCCACCCATGCTGTCTCATACTTCCACATTCAGTCCTGATAGTTTTGAAGCAGGGTTTTTCTCAAGGATCTCGTAGACAGGACTTTCGAGGAGTATGATACTCACTCCCATGCTGGAACATTTCTTTCTTACCCCAATCACAGCCACGGAGTGTGAAGATGGATGTCCAGCCCAGACAAGCTCACAGAAATCAATCACAGCAATCCATTCTGATTTTTACCCTGCAAGAGATCTAGTCCTCTGCAGAGGAAAAAAATTTGGGTTTCTGTAGGTTTTTAACTTTTGCTTGAGTACCCTTTCTGATATAGTGGGAATTACAGACAGGTAGTAGGTCAGTAGACCATCAGAAACACCTCCTTCAAGCAAGCATGTGTCTCTCCTAGGTTGCATCAGTGTCTTGTCGTAGGAATACTGAATCCACTCTTCCGTTAGTGCTTCCTAGCACATAGGAAGTAGATCTCACATGGAAATATATGAGTTGAAAGCAAACTCAGACCGTATTGGTGATCTGAAGATAATCTATGAAGAATGGCAGGAAGAAGAGCCAACTCCAAAAGAGGCCACAAAAATGAAACGTACGTATCTTTCATGTTATACATCAATGTAAAGCCGTCATTGGGAATTCTGTAACACATAGACTACACATATAAACAAAGCAAAGAAGATGCCTCTTGCAGCCATTGTCTGTTAGCTTTGCTGAAGAAGTTGTTCTATGCAGTTTTACAGCCACACAAGACCATTTTGTGCAATGGTGGTATTAGGTAGTCTAGGATGAAGCTGCAAAAGTATTAAGGGCAGAAAGCCATAGTTAGGCTAAGTACCCAAAAAAGTTTCATTAAAACTATTCAGAGATTTTGCTAGTGTCATACACTGTTACAATAAGAGCATTGTTAATGAAAGACCTCACCAAGATTGAGCCAGCTCCACTGGGATTTCATTTGGGAAGGAAAAAAGGCCTTGGGTAGGAGGAGATTTACAAAAATTGCTTTGAGTATTTTTATCAAAGAAGCTTTCAATTCTGGATGAACTCTTCTGGATTGCACTACCTTTAAAACAGCATGTAGTATATGGAATTTCAGTACTTTTTGTTTGAGACTTTCTGTTCAATTTTAAGACAAAGTAAAATTTTACATTGTTTAATGAATTTAATCTCTTCCTTCATACTGTTTTCTTACCTTAAAATCAGAAAGAAAAAACATTTTGCTAGACCTTTTATTTTTGATAACTGACTTAGTTCAAATGTCTCTTTAGAACAGCATTTGCCAGGGATGCTAAACCTAAAATCAGCCATCAAAGCAAGTTCCAGTTTTCGAAATGTGTAATCAATTTGTTGAAAGGATAGCCTTAAAATGTCAGTTCATGTAAATAAGTGAGAAAATTGGTAAAGCACTTCAATAAATGTGGTAATAGAACAAGTCACTCAGCCTTCCTGAAGGATGTAGCATATTCAGTTATTACATAGGAAGGCTTTTCTGACAAACAATGGCTTTTAAAAGTGCTGATAATATCAGGCAAGTTTTCAAGACTATTGTACAAAGAGATGGAATTTCTTTTAATATATTTCCTGGGGTTTTTTTGTCTCATTACATATTGTTCCTCTTCTTGTGAAACCCAGCACTTTATTTAAGCTCATCAGTTCTTCTACTTAGTTATCTCATCCCAAAGTCCCTGATTTTTAATTCCTCTTCTTTATATGGATGACAAATTAGGCATACAACTCTTTTCTTCTTTAAATCCTGCTAACCTGTCACCCCTCATCCCTGTCTGATGATGTGAGTCCTGCATTGTATGGAAATGCTCTTCAGCACAGAGGCTCCATGTAGCCAAAGTGAAGTCCTGCTTTCCATGCAACAAAGGGCAAAACTTGCAGATTGCCACAAGTGATGGTAAGACTTTTTCCCTCTGATGAGAGTGGGCAAATCAAGCTGGTTCTCCTGTCCTGGAGGAACTGACAGAGTATGTAAGCTGGGAGAAGCCATGTGGCAGCAGGTTCTTCTTTTGGGCAGGAAGGTGGGCAGCAGGTGGATGTCCTTCAGTGTTATGAGTGTAGCTGCAAGAGGACAGGCATTGTTTTCCCCAGTCAGTCCAGTGCAAATGTCCTCAACACATTTTCCACCTGTGTCCTTACAAGGTGAAGTCTCACCTTTTTGGAGACCAACCACAGCTTAGATGCTTATATCTCTTTGTGTGTCTACATCTCTCTCTGTTTGGGTCCATTTTTAAGTTCTGCTGCTATCAGACATGACTTCTGGGGGCTGTGAGCTTGTCTGGTTAAACTAAGCCAGGCTTGTCTTAGCTTTTGTCATATTTGACTGCCTACCATATTTGCTAATGAGGAAAAGGAGCCTTTAGGAGGCTTTATGAAGGAAATACAACAGATGGATGGGTATTCATCACTGCTTTGTTTCTCACACTCCAACCACATGACTGTCCTTGAATGTGTGCGGATGCAATGTGTATCCAGCTGTGTATTTTAAGGGATTAATCTGACATAAAGCAGAAACAGAATACTCTGTTTGACACTGCTTTGCTGCACTAGTCCCCAAACAGAGAAGCCCAAAAACTGGGCAGCTCTGACTGTGCCATCCTTCAAGGGTAAAGTGGACTTTAAAAGAATCTAAAAATGGCATTAAGGCGCAGAGTGCTTCTGGTCCTTGGGAGGCTCATTTCACCTGACACTGGATGTAGGACTGGCAATGTAAAGAGAAGAACAAGGTATTATCTTATTTGGGTGGATCCATGTGGTTATTTTGTGCATCCTCAAGCATTGTTTGCAAAAATCACCATTCCTGAGCACCCTGGGCATGGACACTAAGAGGGAAGCCCCATCTGCCAAACTACATCCCATCATCGTGTGAGTAGGAGAGATCTCCATGCCACAGCCTGTGGTCTTGATACAAGTCCCAGGATGAATCTGTGGCAAAGGCACTTACAGGCCAACTTGTCAAGGGTGGGGATGTCTCTGGTGTCCCAGGCAGCTGCAGGGACAGGGTATGAGCTGTGAGGGTGTCCCACCAAGGGTCAAAGAAAGGGATGGTGTATGCTGATGTGAGGGTAAGCTGCCATCTCCCATCACAACCGAGGAAACCCTGATGGCCGTGTGGGGTG
The DNA here is from genome assembly GCF_000695765.1 of Mesitornis unicolor. NCBI lineage: Eukaryota > Metazoa > Chordata > Aves > Mesitornithiformes > Mesitornithidae > Mesitornis > Mesitornis unicolor. The sequence goes on from NW_010194866.1 coordinate 13,991, forward strand.
CTCAGACCCCCTTGTTGCTCTTTCTCCCACCCGCCCACTCTCTCTCCCTCTTCCCCTCCACAACCTGAATAATTACAGTCTGTCACATGAAGTAATTACAGGGAAGTCAGAGAGCTCCATCAAGAGATGGGTTTTTTCTCTTCTCCCTTCGCAGCTCCATTCAACATCCCTGAGCGTCACAAAGGATTTTAATAACCCATAATGACATCTCAAGCCTCCACGTCATTGCAGTCTCCCTAGGACTGGGGCAATGGCAGGAGGAAAAAAAAATATAATTAAAATCCTCAACTCCCTCTTAACTTTACCGCCTCTTATTATCTAGAAAATACTGCCTTTTGTGCTCACACTCTCTCTAAACCGATGAGTCTGGGGGAAGGCAGGCTGCAAGCAGCAGACATGTGCTAGCTCTTCAGTAAGGGCAGTGAGATGTTTTCTGCCACCCTGGGAGAAAAGCTCTGCCAGATCAGATGGTCCTGACACTCTGTTCCTTGCACTGCAGAGGCAACCACTGGGACATGAAGAGCCCTGATGCAGAGGCCGTTCTTCCAACAAGTGAGTAAATCCCAAGGCAAAATCAAATAAGCCAATTACATTTTAAAAAATGGCACAAGATACGCTTTCCTAGAGAAGTTGGAGTAGCACTGTGCAACCTCCTCCAGTGCTTTTTTGTCTCTGTATGTGCTGGTACATTTTCACTGTAGTGTACAGGATAGATCTGCTTCACAGATGCAAAGCAATGACTTAAGGATCAAGGCCAATACCCTCAGCAACCAAATGCAAACCTCTGTGTTCAATATCTCACATTTCAGAAGGCCAGATTAGTCTTTAGCTAAATGTGAGAATATTCCTATTACCCACAAAAAATGCCCTCCTGTCCCTCATTTTGAAGCATGGGCCTGCTGGTCTCACAACTCTGTTTTCATGTCCACATTCAGATACAAAATTTTGCACTCATGCTGCTCAAATTTTGCCTCAAACCCCATTGAATCTCCTCTCGTTGGTCAAAAATGAAAATGCAGTTCTGGGAAGTTTTTATAGTAATCAACTTTTCAGAGGAAAATAACCTGATTTTGAGCAAAGTAGTGAATGGTTTGGGGAAAGGGTTTTCAGAGGGAAGAGAGGCTGCTTGGTTGGAGAAAGAAATCAGTCTCTCTCTGCGAACTGAGAATTTAGCCCTGAGTTTACAGAAAAAAATGCAGAAGCAAATCCTCTCTTTCAGGAAATGGATGTGAAATAGGTGACAGAAAATTCAGAAATATTGTATTGATGATTGACCCGCTGCTGCAGAGTCCAAAACAACGATCTTGTCTCAGATCAATGGGGAAGCACTTAGGAGTAATTTTCTCTTTGGACATGTGGGCACTAAGCAGACAGTCAGGAGGCGGTTGTGGAATAAAATGCACTGTCTCTTGGAGCATGTCATCTTGTGAAGTTGTAAAACTAATTGCTGACACCTCTGGCCCACTGTATTTCAGCTCATAGAAAATTTCTTTAACGAGGTCATCAGGGAATGTCACCTTCGTGCAGAAAAGTAGCCTACATGTACTGCAACAGGTCTGCTCCTGCACTACCAGTCCTTGTGATTTTAATTTATGTCTGTGCTACCCAATATTTTACCCTTAGCTCCTGAAGTTAGCTTTCTTTAAAAAAAAAACAATTATTGCAACACTTTTGAGAGGAGAGGAAAGATTGAAGAGAAGTCTGGTAGCTCCCAGAGAAGGGGAAGAAATCCTCCAGAAATAGTAATTATCATATGGAGATCTGGCACTGAATTTTTGAACATTGAATTTGACAGTGCATTTGCATTTATGGGTGGGGGGGGGGGAAGGTTGCCTGAAAACACCAGAAACATTATGACAAGAAAAATCAAATGTCCAGTGCTAATCCTATTGCTGAAAACCAGCACAGAAAATATGGGGCTGCCTTTCTGACTGCTCACCACATGGCCGTGGGCAAGTCGTTTGACTCACTGCCTTAGTTTCCTGCCTTCTGCCTCCAGGCTAGTAATTGCTGTAACTTTCAGCTGCGAAGAACCAGCTAATAGTGGGTAACAGATGCAGAAATCGATGGAAATATTTGGTACTTGTCTCCTTTCAGTCCTCTTGCCTGTAGCCTGATTGCCCGTCAGGCCTTTGCATTGCTGGGTACATATGGAAAAGGGACTCATGCTACTGATCATTTTTTCTCTAGACCTTTGAAAGTCCCAGCACTAAGAGGTCTGCAGTGACCTGGATCCTCCAACTCTTTCTCTAGATTAAAAGAGAAAGTTGAGGGCATGTTTCCATTTTATTGCCAAGTTCATTAAGTCCCAGTCCTGCTGTATTAAGTCATTCTTGAAAGTGGACTTTGGGGCACTTGGACTCTTCACTGTTAGTGACCATGGTGCCTAGCCTGATATGTTTAACCCTCCTACTTATCCACACATGCCATGGAGTAAGACACAATTTATCCAACTCATGGCAGCATCAGAATGGAGAAAGATAAGCTTTGGTGAGGGATCCAAAGCAAGTTCCCATAACCCTTTCAGAAGGACTGGACTTCACTGTGTGTTGGTGTGGTCTTAGTACGGCCAGAAGGGGCTCTGACCTATTTCCACCAGTCCCCTGTGACTGTTACGACCTACACTGCAGGGCTGCAGAGTGTGGTTGAGATGGGTGTAGACCCTGCATCTGCCCTTGAGCCATTGCCCTGAATACTGCTTTCTCCTCAGTTTTTTGGTCGCCCACCCCTCGCTGCTCCAGTCATGGAAGTAAATGATGCTAGATAAAACCCAGGATTTTCCATCAGTGCTTTTTCAGTGTTTGCCCAACTCCCTCTTTTTACATGAACACATCATTTCTTTAACATAGATACATATCCTTCCCCCTCCTCTTACCCCATTTCTCATCTTTCATAATGGCAGCTCCAGGTCAGCAAGGTGGACCACCAAAATGCAACTCAGTGCTTCTTCGCCGTGAACAGAAAATTATTGACTCCTTACTCACTTGGTTCCCTTTCTCCTCAGGCACTGGAAGATAAAACCATCCACCTGTCAAACAAAAGGTCTGATGTGAGAGTCATGCATTAGGAGACACTCAAAGGGTCTCAGACCTTTGAAAATGCCATCATATTGACTTCATACAAATGTTTATTCATTGTTCTGTTTATAGATAGAAAGGCGTTTTGCATTCAGCATTGAATGGATGAGATCTATTATGGAGACACAGCCAGTTCTGAATTGGAAATTGTCACTAGCATTTCATGGTGAAATCAGTGCCTTCCTACTGATTCACATCTGCTCAGGGTCTCATCTGTTATTCCTAACAGGTAGTCATCGAGTAAATACATGGGAAAGAGCATGAGAAAATATTTTCCTCTTCTTTTTAGAGGATGAATGTAAATGTTTCATCCATGGCAAGGTTCATTCCACCTAGGAGGCTTAAGAAGATGACTCATCAAAGCCCTGTCCTTCTCTTATGGATCTTCAAGGTGTATCAACAATGTTTTATTGATGGAAAGTAATAGAAAGTAAAGAAAGTAAAGAAAGAAAGGAGTCTGAGCTCTCTACTGATACAATATGCCTGACTTCAGTAATTCTGCCATTAAGCTATTGGGATAACATGATGGAAAAGCAGGATCTATGAAATTACATTTCCAGTGATAGTACTGTTCTCTACACATACAGATCCTTTAATCTAGTGGAGAACAGAACAAAATGATCAGTAGCTGAAAGTTAGGCAAAGAAGAAGAGTTCTAGTCAGCAGTAGGACATACATTTTTAATAGTGATGGCAAGCCCAATCGGCATAGGGAAAACTATGTTCCACTTTGTTTGAAGTATCCTAACCAGAAGGGGTACCTCACTTGAAGACTGTGTCCATCAGACAGAGATAGGACAGGTAAGACTAACAGGGATGTCACAGCCTGTGTACTGGGCAGGAGGAGATATGGCTGTGATGACCCACCTCACAAAGCACAAAGGAGCAGGGGTACCTAATGTCTCAGCGAGGGAGGCAGGGTAGACCCCTACCAACTCTCACCAGCAGAGCATGACTGAGGTCCTTCTACCTTGCATCCACCCAAGTTTGATCTTGGAAACCTCACATTTTCAGAGAGGAAAGACAGGTAAGAAAACACCACTAGTCTTTAGCCTTTCCACATGTACCAGCTGGGAAATTGCATGTCTCTGCATCACATAATGTGGTGGAAATTGTATGTTTTGAGTGCTCATCCTTCCCCCTTTCCCTGCTGATGTAGGCAGTGCCTGCCTCAGGAGAGTTAATAGTACTTTCAGTTATTTAATTTATTTCAGGGACGTGCTAGATGGCAGTGAGGCATTCTGGTATGGGAGGAAAAGCACTACAGAGAAAAGGAGGCTAAAAACTCCCCAGATCTTCATTGTTCTGTCTCCCTTCTCATTTCTAACCCCCAACATGGCCAGAAGCAAATAAATGCCTTTCTGGAGGGAGCTAATATGTTATTTTCTTCAGCTATTTCCTCTTTCTCATATTGCTTCCCTGCCTTTCCTGTGGGTCTGCCTTATCCCAGCCCCTCATCCCCTTCCTCCCCATCTACATTTGTCCTGCACAGTAGCAGGAGCTCAGCCACTGCCTGAAGGGATTTGCCTTGTGCCTTTAGTGGGATGGTGTTCATTTGGTTTCCCTTATCTGTCCCCAGTAGGGCCATGTGTTTTATATCTGCTCACCCTCCCTGCAGATGCATGGTTGAGGGCAATGAGAGACAAGGGGTCCTTGTAAGTGACTTATGATAATTGCAGGGCAGCAACTGCTCTGAAAATCTAAATTCCTCCCTGACATTTCCAGTCTAAAGCTCCCACTGACTCAGCTGCTTCTTGTGATATTTAAACAAGGATTATCTCCTTTTTTATTCTTTTCTTTTTGATAATAGGATGGCAGAAGGTTAGTTTAACACTTTCCTACAGTTTGTTTGGCTGTTACAGATCCAGTGCTCCTCGGGACTGTAACCAAATCTCCACTTCCCAAGTCACTCACTTGGCATGACTAGGATGAACAAATGCCCCTATGATTTTAAAAAACAAAAAACAAAAACAAAACAAAAAAAACACACAAAAAAACAACAAAACAAAACTAAAAAAAAGAAAACAAAAACAAACAAAAAACAACAAACAACAAACCAATCAAGGATCTTTCCCTGGATTGTCATCTTTTCCAAATTTTACTTCAGCATGAGTTTTAGCATACTGGGAAATTTACTACTGTATGTGTAAAAGGACTTATGCCATTGGCTTTAGCACAACTGTTTAATACAATAGATCTCATTTTGTAGGGATGCTGAGTAGCATCTCCACTAGATCCCCCATTTCAGTGCTTCAAAAGGCCATCCAAAATGCAGAAAGTGAGTCCCCCTCATGACAACACAAAAAAGACATCCAGCCCCAAGTCTTGCGTCATCCCAAGCAAGCTCTCCATGCTCTGAAGGATGCCTCAGGGCAGACCAGGCGCACCCAGGCTCCAGGAAGCTGCCATAGGGTTCAGGCTCTGAGGGCTGCTGCAGCCTCCTCATCAGGGCTCGGAAATGGAAGTGGAATCAATGTGCACAACAACCTGTCATTAGGGATCATGCTGAGCCAGATCATCCCTTCCAGTGCCCTGCCATTAGCCAGTCGTTTATTCCTGAAGTTGGCTGAGAAATTGCTGAGGATGAGGCAAGGGGAACCCAACGTGGGGAGCTGAGGTGGCCAATCCCAGCCCCATGTGCTAGACTAGCTTCTCACCCTGGTGCCACAGGCTTGCAAACGACTGAGACAAAGCCTGATCATTTTTATTTGCTTTTCAAAGAGATGGAGGAGTGAGGACGTGGTAAGGAGGCTCTCCCACAGCCCTGGGTGGAGGTTAGGGTGGGATGAACTGGACACATTTAAACATTGCAGACACATTTGAAAGCATGAAGAAGGTGAGCACATGGCCATGGGCCAGTGGAGGTTTGGGATGGGAGTGAGGGTCTGCCTTGAGTACATGGGTGTCCATAGCACTGACACTGGCAGGGGGCAGTGGCAAGGGCCCCCATGTCTCTCCACGGCCCCTATCACACTGCTGCAGTCAGGCAAAGCAAACACATCCTTAAATGGAGACACTCTTGCTGCCCTGCTGACAAGAAGCACAAGGCAGGTGAGAGACAGCTGCCTGTTGTTCCCCATGCCCTGTGATGTAGAGCTGCTTTTCAGACCCGGCAGTGCATGGAGAAGGTCTCCATTAAGCCCCTGTTTGATCACAGCCAGTGCTGTTTGGACTGCATCCCTGCTTGGGAAGGTTTGGGAACCTTACATGAGCAAATGATACAGAGCTGGTGTGGCCCTACTGTCTGTTTTGGGTCACCATTCCACTCTTGTCATGTCCCCTCCCGGTATCACACTGTGGTCTCAGGGTCAGCATCCACAGCAGGTGCAATTCAGGTCATGCCAGACCTTGGATGGACAGAAAACCTGGTTTCCATCTCATGGTACCCCTCAACTTGAGGCATCAGTTTCCACTGCTGGGATGTCCCAGTGCCAATTGCTGCTGTCAGGCAGCAGAGACCCAAGTCTGAAGTTTCCTGCTGCTCACTGTTTTGCTCCTTAAGGATAAAGCTCTGTAGAAAGAGCGTGCTATTCTCTTCCAGCACAACTCAGGGACCTGTCAGTGGAGTATGCCTGTGCACCGACTGTGCACAAGACCTCCTCTCCTGGCACTTATCTCTCTCCTAGAGAGCAACAGGTAGCCACTAAAGCAAGGTCTAATCAGTGCAGCTTAGGCACAGAGTGATAATGGTGGCTTGGGTGCCAGGGTGAAACTGGTTATCCTTCCAAGAATCTTTCCCAGCTTCTTCTTTTCCCAAAGTAACTTCTCCCCCTGGTCCATATCTATTTGAAAGGCATTCTGTACAAGCAGTTCTTGCAGCATGTTTGGGGCTGGTCAAGTGAGACTGTGTTTTGAACTCCTCTACCAGGGAAGTCCATGCTCCAAGATCTAAAACATCTTTGTCACCTCTATAGCCCCAGAAATGGGCCAGGGTGACTCATCATGCCCAGGAAAAGCTTAAAAGTTACACTTGAATTGAAGTTAGTCCCTAGTCCCTAGATGGTCTGTGACACACAGAATGGCCAGATGGTTATGGTGCTCTTTGAAGGAACCTTGGCAGGCAAGAGAAGTGGTCAGATGGGAACCTCAGCAAGCAAAAATGCGAAGTCCTGCCCCTGTGGGGGAATGATCCTATGCACCAGCCCATACTGGGGTTCAACTGGTTGGAAAGCAGTTTTGCATGGAAGGCCCTAGCGGTCTTGGTGGACCTGGCTGGACCTAGCCCCATGCAGCTGCTCTGCCTGAGCAGGGAGCTGGACCCAACAATCTCAAGATTCCTTCCAACCTCTATCACTCTGCCATTCTGGGACTGTCAATGGGGAGAATAGAAGAGGAAAAAAAATTAAAATAGTAACTCTTGAAAAAGATCCTCCTGAAAAGCCTATCTGAAAAACATCCAAAATGTAAAAAACTCAACCAAACAAAAAACCACACACACTGGCTCCCAAAAAAAGAGAAAGTTTAAAACAGTTTCCCACTCTCCAACTGTTAACTGGTTGATTCACTTTTCAGTTTGCTGGGAAAATTTTTATGTAAGGTTCATTTTGTGCTCTTGTCAATAGTATGAATCCTCATTGCTTTCTTCTAATTGCTATGACGCATCAGAGTTGCTCCCACATCAACCACAGGGCTCCTTACTTGGTGCCATTGGTCCCTAATGCCTGCAGGGCAGCCACGAGCCATGGGGACAGGTGACAAGCTGCTGCTTGTGACGTGCCTGGTGGCCTGTCACCTCCACTAGCAGTGGCACGGAGTGACTCAGTGCTCCAGGCTGGGACCTACACTGAGTCATGGCCCAGAAGCCTCTTCCCCCATCACCCTCCTCCCTCTCCAGCTGTCTCTGACACAGGCAGACCTGGAGAAACTGTGGCTTACCTGGCTGATGCTATCTCCCCACTCCTTCCAGAGCCTCTCCAGAAGTTGACTGATATTTGTCCATCTCTGCAAGGTGCTTTGGAGATCCTAAAAAAAGGATCCTTCCAAACAGGAAGATGCTGCATTTCTGTTCAATAGTGGCATAAAAAGTCACATTCACGTCCTTTCTAATGTGCTTCCGTAATTACACCACCATGTGCTGCTCTCTTCCCTGTCTCCCATAGTGGCTGCCCCATCACGCCTCTGAATGCAGTAAGAAAACAAAGTTGTGTTTCCCACTAGTGCCTTACCAGCTCTTATAATCTTTCACTTACTCTTCTGTCTCCCTGTAGGTGGTAGAATTGACCATGGGTAGGTCAGTGTCTCTCCTCTTGCTAGCAAGACCTGAAAAGCAGATCCTGTTCTCCCAGAGTCCACAGCTGTGCAGGGCACTAAAAATGTTTTATTTCTGCTCACATCCCCACATGCATGGCAGAAGAAAACTCCAGTATCAGATTTTCTTGAGAAGTGGTGGCTTGGAGATGTCTGTGAGATGATCCTGAACCTGAAATCTCCTTCTAAGAGACAATTTGCTTAAAACAGGAGCTCAAGCTGGTCTAGAAACCTACTGTGCCTATTTTGTATGGAAAGCAGATATAAAGTCCTATAGCCATCTCCACCCTGCCTTTCGGTCAGTGATATCAAAACTCTGTTAGGTCTCAAAGAACTGTAATCAGAGACACATCCAGGAAGAAGAGAAATTCAAGCCATCTTCTCAGCTCTGTGAATCATTGTCTGCAAAGCAATTCATCCTAAATGTGCCTGATGTTGCAAGTCTCTCCTTATCCTTCCTCCAAAGCCTCCCCTCTGCCCCAGCAGAGGTTGTTGGTGGTCAGCCAGGGTTTGAACTGGGAGGCAGAAATTCAGAGCTACTCCCATGGGTCCTCATGCCAGGCAAGCTCTGGCTGGGGGACACACACGTCAAAGGAGGGTTGCAAAAACTCAGCAGCTCTCAGGTCTGCTCCTCTCCTCCTCTCTGCTGACAGCCCACTTCTACCAAGAGATGACTGTAAGGAAGAAATGGTTTCCTGAAACAAGAGAGGCTTGGAACAGCTCTCCTCCTTTCAGTAAACACTCATTTGTTTAATGGGTGGAGATAAGTACAAGGGAGTCTGAAGCCTCATTCCCCTGCCGAATTTCCAGGAAGCCAAGTATGACTCCAGCTGAATGTACAGCCTCAGCCAGCAAAAGCCTCCTGTCCCTTGTCTGCTCATGACAGCATGTTCACTTCTCCTCTCCTCCTTTGTTTTAATCCTTTTGTTCGGAGCCCACTTCATTTCAGAGCAACTGCAGATGGGTGCCTACAGCTCCCTCCCTATCAGCCTTCCCTGCAGCCCTGGGATGTGTCACAGCAGCAGACAGGGGACTGCCCAAAGCCAAGTGTGCCCCATGGCAGGCGTGGGCTTGCAGCTTGTCTACTCCCTTTATCCATGGTCAAAATCCAGGCCGCTCAAAAAGACTTCATTTCAAACACCTGTATTGAAGTGACTGATCTGGGCCTGATTTTTGGAAAAGCTGGACACATAGGTAACATTTGAAAAATTATCTCTCTGCAGTGAAAAATGAGATTACAGGCTTCACCTGAAACTGTTTCTAAAAGGTCTTAAACCCCTCGTTCTTCTTAGTGTATTTTTAAAAACCTACTTTTTCCTTTTTTCCCTGTTGTCCCTATTTTCCTTATAACCAGAGACATGGGGCAGTTTCCCTTTGCTGCATTTCTTTTCGGCATTAAATAGTGACCTCCTGAAGTAGCTCAGGGATGTGCTGGCATTTTGCAGCCTCTTATTAGGCAGTGGTCCACTTACAGATGCTGGAGATGGTTTAACCGCTGCGGTTGTCAGGAGGCAGGGAGAGGCAAGGGAAAGGTAATTGAGGGTTTAGACAGCGCTTCACTCTGTGAGACACCTACCATCAAAATCAGGCTTGTCTATCGATTGGCCTCTCAAGTGGCCTGTCTCTCCTATTAGCCCTTTCCTGGGTGATGCACATGGTATTGAAGAAGTATAGATTTTTGGTCATACTTTGCAGTGACACCAACAGAGGCAGTTGGAATTGGCAGGCACAAGAAAATAGGAAGACATGATTCCTTTATGGGAAAAAGACAGCGTTGATGCCCTGGTGCAAGGGCAGGGCCTCATTGCACCGTCACCTTGTAGGGAGCGGTGCATCTAAACTGGTTTGAGGCAGTTCTATGGCAAATTCCTTTCAAATAGTGTAGTCTTAATTTAAAGTATCCTAAATGACAGGCTGGAAGCTTTTCTGTTTAGGGACATGAGGAGTTAAAATGCAGAGAATTAGTTGTGCAGTATAAAAATGGTGGAGAACTAACTCAAAGCAAAGCACACTTGGTAAAAAGGAGAACAGCATCCTCTCTGGCTAGTGCTGTTTGATATTTTAACCAGTAGTCTGAAAGGAAATGACAGTAGCTTGTAAAACTTTGCAGACAGGGAATGAAATGGTGGTACAGGGAATGAAATGATGGTGCAGTGAATACTGTGAGATCTGTAGTTTTCTGTTTGTGTTGTGTTTTAAGATGGAAAAAGGATTAAATAGATGACCTTTGCAAGATAGGGATGAGCTCGGCATGTCTGAGATGATCAGGAGGGCATTGGCCATGATGAACAAGCAACTCCTTAGCAGGGTGCATGATGAGGGGTTGAGAGGTGCAGGGGAGGGAGCAGGGTTTGGAAGGTGTCATCCCAGCAGCTGGGAGACCCTTGCTAAAATCCTCCTGCTCTTTGGGCTGCTTCCCTTGGCAGGTACCCCCACCATGTTGCAAGGCCACAGTGTGAGTGGTCTGTGCTGTGCTCTGGGACTCCACTGCCAGCACCTCACAGGTTTTCCCCAGGTGGAGCTGGACAGTGGCAGAGAAGCTTTTATGTCAGACAGGCCACAGGCAGGAGGGACATGCTGGGACACAGAGGGGAGACACCATCATCCTAGGGCCTCCATGTGGCCTCAAGCAGTGGGAGTCCCATCCCTCACGTCAGGTGAGCTGTGCTGTGTGCCTCAGCATCCCCATGGCAGAGAGGATCCTGCTGGTCTGCTGCGACAAGGGCTGCTTGACCCTGGGGAAGGCGAAGCGGGGGACCGGAGTTACGGAGTTACTTTACTCGTTCAGAGCCTGGCGGAGTGCCCCCAGGGTCGGGCCATGCCGTGCCGCGCCGGGCCGGGCCGGGCGGAGTGGCCGCAGTACG
>NW_010194867.1:0-849 GCF_000695765.1 Mesitornis unicolor
ATCTGAGAGAAGAATCATAAAATAAAAAGAATTCTAAAACAATTATCTACTTTTTTAAAAATAAAATATTAAAAAGAAATCTCCCTCCAGCTCCCAAACATTTGTCCCTTAGGTGGCAAAAATTATTTTACTGTTTGATAAACCTTTTATAGCCCTTATTTTTCAGAAAGTGCTGTAATTTTGACTCTGCAACCAGGCTTTATTCCTTCTGTCTTTAAAAAATGCAATTGGAAGATACTTATTCAGGATTCATGTTAATATCTTAAAATAAATAGTCCACAAACATGAATGGAAAGATCCAACCCACACATTTTATCTGCCTAAAAATGTTTCATCTATGCCTGTCTCTGGTTAGTAGAGAAAGATAAGTCATTGCGTGGTCTGAGTCATCCCACCTTTGCATGAGAAGAATCTCTTTATAGATGCTTACATCTCTGAATCAACTATGCAAGAAGTTAAGATGGCTAGTTTAGACAAGGTATCTTTATAGTAGGTGTTTAAAGTTAGAAGAGATGAATCCTACCCCATTTTAGTATATAGATTGCATTCACAACTTGCAAAGAATCGTAAGATAATTTATTAAAATAGTTGTCCTAATTCCTAAGAGCCTTCGTTAACATCTTAGTTGGGGTAGACTTGGGTTAGTGGTATAACCCAGCATAGGAAATTACTCCGGAATTTTCTGTAGAATTTCTATTCCCAATGAGCAGGTCTCTCAGAAATTAGCATTTTGACTAATTGACTTCATTTTGTGTGGCAGGATGTTTTGGAGATAATTCTGAGAAAACACGACCTTTCCAGGAATGCTTCAGCATAAGGATATTACCTTCAAAATTAGAGGAGTGATAA
>NW_010194868.1:0-283 GCF_000695765.1 Mesitornis unicolor
AATTTGGGGGGAAATTGGGAAATTTGGGGGGGAATTGGAAAAATTTGGGGGGAATGGGGGAAATTCAGAAAAATTGGGGGAAAATGGGGGAAATTGGGAAAATTTGGGGAGAAAATTGGGGGAAATGGGGGAATTTGAGGAGAAATTGGGAAAGTTTTGGGGAAACTGGGAAAGTTTGAGGAAAAAATTGGGGAGAAAGTTGGGAAAACTTGGGGGGAAATTGGGGAAATTTGGGGGAAATTGGGAAAAATGGGGAGAAAATTGGGAAAAATTGGGGGAAATG
>NW_010194869.1:0-17774 GCF_000695765.1 Mesitornis unicolor
TCCAACCAAGAGATTCTGTGATTCTGTGATTTAAATTGCATTCTGCTTTTCTGCTTACTTCCAGTTTCATCAAGAGAATTACCAGCTTTGTGATGTGAAAAATACTTGAACCATGTAGAATGCATTTCTTTTCCTTGACAAATGCAAAAATTTAATTATGGGAATAATTAAATATTATAGAATAGTTGCTAAATTCAATTACTTACAGATTCATTTGTATCTGTCCAATATTCTTTACGGTTTCTCACTTGAGGTGACATTTTTTTTGACAGCTGTCTATTCTACTGCTTGTAAGTATAATCATTTAATTAAAGTTTCTGCCATAGGTCTATTAATAACATCATACCAGTTACTAGGAAATTTGCCCAAACAAGTACTGCAAGTCAGATTCTTAAGCTATTTTGGCATTTAAAAACAAACAAACAAACAAACCAAAATCTATCAATAAGATTTTTCAAAAGCTTTAGATGTATGAGTAATATTGAATACGTAGAGCTTGAAGATTGTGTATGCATCTTGAATTCATACTAGTAAACCACAGTGTCATTGCATTTACAATAGTGTCAGATAAATTGCTCTAGGTTTTGTTGACAATTTCCATTGTTTTTAGAGTATGCTAAACAGAATAAAACAAGTGCAGTAATTAAGTAGATTAAGCATGCTGACATTCCTAACTTTATCAGACTGACATATATCAATAAAGCATAGCACAGTGCCTCAACTCATTAAATTGAATTTATCAGCTATTTTATCCATTTCTGCTATTGTCAAATTTGGCTCAAAAAGCTACATCAGAGAGGAAACTTAACAAAAAATTGTTTATCAATAATTTTATATGTGAAATTAAGAAATACATAAACAATTTTCATTTTATTAAATAATAAATCTCAAAATTCAAATAGTTAATTCAAGAGAAATTCAGATTTTAAATGATTGTCTCATACGGAACATATTGAGTTTTATTTGAAATAGAGGACAGGGTAAATATCTTGAGATCAATGCTTAGGTGATTCAAATCAAATGATTGAAATATTCAAATTAATTGTCAAGAAACAATTCTAACTTTAAATTAGACTGTGTGAAAAGACTTGATAAGTGAAGAAAAAGCATGTTGCTCTTTTTCAGCCAAAAAATGGTTCATATTGGAACAAATTATTACTTATCTTTAGTGTAAGGTCCTGGCAGAACTCCTGCCTGCTTGCTTATTTTTTTCAAAGGATTCACAAAGCAAGATTGCAGCTTATTTTCCCTTGAAAAGCTTCCCCAGGAATTTCATATCTTAAAGTTATAAACTCATAGCAAGTACAAAGACTATGTATTTCAATGGCAGGACTATGGTAAGAAAAACTGATACTAAAAAGTATTATCATTCTTGAGAATTCATAAGAGAAATACAAATCCAATTTGCCTTAGGGTTTATTTCCAAATTGTACCAGCAGTACAGTGGTACTGTATTGTACTGTGTACTATACACAGTGGTACATCACAGTCCACATCGCCCGACTTCTCTGTATTGCAGAATGCTGTACTAAATATAACTGAGTTCTGAAAGTGTACAATTATATGACAGAGATAAAAGTCCAATATTTCACTTCTTTTCTGGAATAAAATGACAATCTATAGCTCTTGAGAATGAAAATACCAGTAAATTACACTACAATTAATTCTGCTGACAACTTAAATGCAGAACTGATGACTGAATTCCATTTCCAGCAGATCCTAATAAGTGAACAGTACAAGTTGAAATTACTAATTAAATTATTTCTTAAGAAGTGAAATCTCAGTTTCTGTGCATCTTACAATAGTATTTTTCAATCAGTAAGTCAATAGTCTTATATCAGTAACAATATTTAAATGACTGAATGCTCAGGGACCTGAGACAAAAAGCACCAAGCCCATAAAATGTTTCCTAAGTTTTAAATGTTCAAAGTAAAATGCATCCCTTATAACCTAGCTCCTTTGAATCATTTGTGAAATGTTACTTCTTTGTGGCTTGTAGGTGACGATAAATTTAATTTACTATTTCTACTAAATATTTTTTTTTCTAGTAAACTGTTTCTTCCTTTCCATAGTCTTCTCTGAAGATCATACACACCCAAATAGTCCGAACTGGAATTTCTTTTTTTTCTGAGAAAAAAATTGTAAGAATAGGATAATAAATCAATTTATGTATTAAATCAGTTCTACAGTGAAAGAAGAACTGATGGGCCTAATGGAATATGAACAGATGTGTATAGCTGTTAAAACACTGCTGGCTGATTCCTTGCAGGCTATGGATGTTTACAAGATGCATCAGGTACCAATGAGGTGTAACAGGTGATATGACGGTATTCTTCTTCTGTTACACAAGAATATACTGCCATGCCCCAAATCAATTTGGTAATGGGATTGTGTAATTCTATGATTTTTTTCACCTCAGCTCTCACTAGGTTGATGTTTTCAACTTTCTAATAGAATATGTACTTCATCATTTTAGGTATACTTAATTAGAACCTCATATGATTTGGGTTTTCATACGCTATTTTAAAAATAAAGAATAACACAAATATTACTAACATTAAAAATATCTTTATGTTCTACATTTATCCAGCATTTGCAATGATAGTTTTATGAGGTTGTTAACGATTTATTTTGAAATAGAATAAAATTGTTTACTAGTAACTGAAATAACTTATGATTCACAGACAAATATTTAATAATTCAGACTTTATATGTGTTTGCTTTTAAATATATTTCCCTTATATATGATAATAATGGTTTGATCACACACAGAGGCATAGTTGAGAAATTTTTCATCTGAGATGTATCTGTTACAAAATATGAAAGTCTTTTCTATAACTTTTTTAATCTCAAATGTAGTTTACTCCTCTACTTTCCCAACTTAATCCCAGCCCAGTTTGACTCTTTTAAAGGGATAAAATTTTTCTTCAAAAGAAAAATCAAGACTACTTCTTTTCTGTAGCAACCTCAATGAACAGGCAAGCTATATCCATTTCTCTCTACATTGACAAGAGAAGCAACCCAATAAGAATATATATGAGAGTGATATGTTGGTTCCAAGTCCTCAGTATTGACATTATGCTTTTCAAAAGATTTCTCTAGTTGACCTTGAATTGACAATTTCCTATTGTCACAGCAGAACATTTTAAACTATACTTTATAAACATTCATAATCAGATCTGGCCCCCATCACTGTTTACCTCAGTAGAGTTTCAAGCTTATTGATGGCTGTTTTCATGAGATTGATGCAAAGAAATAACAACCAACTTTTAGATACATGCATTACACCAAGCTGAAAACGCAATCCTATATCTTACTTCAATTTACGAACTCAGCTGTTAATCCAAATTACTTCTAGTCACTTAAATGGTGTTATTGCATTCTTAAATCAGACAAGAATATTTTGCCTCTTCTTTTATTAATGATTTTTGTCAATACACTTATCATTGTACATGTGTCCATGTGCAAAATTCCATGATTTACAGTCCTTCTATTTTTGAAGCTGTTGTTTTGCACTGAGTTTGTTTTGGAGCAAACCAGCTTGTTCCCTCTGAGACAAGCCAAGATCTGATACTGGAGAAAGTTTGTTCCAGAAACAGTTCCCAAAAGAAAGTATGAGTGCCACTTTGCCATACCTGGCTCTCTGGCACCCCAGCAGGGCACTTCCATGTGTCCTCATTTGATCTACAGCTTGGGTTTTTTCTCCAATTCCACTCTTCCCACTTGGATAAAAGTTGCACCTTATCTGAAGGGCTTTGAACTGACCCTCTTCCTATTATATACTTAATTATAATGTCATTGGTATACTGTATATGGCTGAAAGGAAACCCAACCCAAGAGCTATAGGTTATGCATATTCTCAAGGGACTTTAGAGGGTACTAAGATTTATGTAGAAGAATAGAATTATAGAATGCTTTTGGTTGGAAAAGACCTTTAAGATCATTGAGTCCAGCCATCAGAGAGACTCAATGCACTCTGCTCTACTGACCTTCCTGGGTCTTTGTAACCTTTGGCAGTACAGATATAGTCCCTGGCTAGAGTTCCTAGTTTGTTGGAGTGACTTAAGTCACCTTAGGTAAGTTGCTTAATTTTCATGTGACTATTAGGAATTTTTGACCTCATGATGGCTTCAGAAAAATGCATACCTCAAATTGAGGGTGCGTGGGGCCTTCTGTCCATGTAATAGGTCATGGGCATCAGTTTTTCATCACCAAAGAATAGATTCATGAAAAGAGACACATCCTAGGTGGACAGACACCAGATGTCTGAAGCAGAGCTACCCAGTGCACCAGGGACACATCTCACACAGAGGCCTCATCAAGTTTATAGATACTGTCCTGATTTTCCACTGTCATAGCAAAGGACCCATGTCTCCTTCATTAGCTGCTAGCTCTCACTCCCCCAGCCACCATGCCATTACTAGCTGGTGGGGAACAGCAGTGGCAATGCTATGACATATGAGAGAAAAAAGTGGATTAATGCTACTCTCATGGTGACTGCAGACGTGTCAGAGTGCTCAGTGGCTTGACACTGGAGTGGTAAGGCCAACTACAAATGGACTGATCTTCATCACTGAGTTTAACTACACCAGCACACCTATATTTGTAACATTTGGTCTGTTTCCAAGTTTTCACAAAGAAGCTATTAATTAAGCCAATAAATGAGAATTTCAGTGATAAGTTACTTCACCTAATGTCTCACTGGTATTAATAGTGCATTCTTAAATACTCTGCTGGTTAAAAGCTAATGTCTTGGTAATGAGTAACATCAACCTGAGAACATTATTAGGCTCAGATGAAGTTATGACTGGCATGACAGAGAATACATCTTACCCTGTGTAGGAATGAATTTGCTTCAGTAGGTATTTCCTTTTTATGTTGTTGGGAATTCACAAATACTGGCTCTCGAGAGGCATGCTCTCTCCCAAAATAGGAGAAGGCAGTTTCTACATGTTCTGCAGGAAAAGGAGGAGGAGGAGGTAGAGGCAAATAGGATGTTACTGACAGATCTATGTCATAGCCTATTTTACTCCAAGGTTCTTCTAAAACACCATGAGTCATTTACCTGAATGTGTAAGTCAAGCAATCTAAAAAATTAGCAGGTACTTTGCTTCTGGCAAGTAGCTCCTTCTTAATCTCCTTTTTTTTTCCTGGTTGAAATGAGGAAAATAAACAAATATCAAAAATATCAAAAATAAACAATATGCAGGTCCAAACAAGAAAAGCCAAAAAAAAGTGTAAAACCCTGCAGCCTATAGCTATTGGACACACTGATAGAACTGCCTCTTACAGCTACCCCCCACAAGGTGGCTTTAAAAGTTGAGAGATATTAGGAGAGAATGGTGCCTAGAAAACCTCACATAGCTTTATTTCTTTTTTGTCTTTTTTTTTTCCTTTGCTCCTCCTCCTCCACTTGGCTTTTCCAAGTATAGAGTGATTGTGCAGAGTAATTTTTATTTGTCAGGGGAATGGTTTGGAGGTTAATTGTAAAGTGAGCACTTTGATATATATTGGAATTGAAGAACATAATTCTATATGCCAAAACTAGAAAATAAAGCCGAAGAATGGAGATGTTCACCCTTACATTATCTCCTTTCTCTCATCCTTCCTTTCCATTCCTTCCCTTGCCTTGCCTTTTCAGACGTACTACCTTTTGCAATCACTGCAGGGCTTCTCTTCTTTCTTCAGATTTATGATAAATCCTCAACAAATATGCTTCAGTGACACAAGTGCATGCATTATATAATCCTACATTTTCAAGGAGAGTAAGTCATCTGTAGCGTTTTCCCACTCAGAGTACCAAATTTAGAATGTGACTTTTATATAGAGAAAGTCACTTTATTCACAACCATTCTCACCTCTACAGATTTGATACCATTACACTTTTTTGACTGTCTACATCTTGTTTGTTTATTTATTTCAGAGACTGAATTGTCAGGTGGAAGTATTATGTGGATGTTGCACCTCTTCTGCCAGCTGATTTGAGATTCTCAAATAAAACATTAATGGATGAAATGCATGCATTTAATAAAAGATGGGGAAAGGTGGTGACAATGGGTTATTAAGATTTCTGGATGTGAACTTGTACTCAACAGGGAATTTAGGTAGTAGAGGACCTGATTAAATAGAACTATAAATGAAACATACTGCAATGCACAGAAGAAAGAATAACATACACTTTCCATAACAACCCAGAATTTAGAAAACTTAGAAAAACTTAGGTAATTATAATATTAAAGGGATTCTTAACCATATAGCAAAATATAGGTGAAAACCCACTTTGAAGAAATGAAAAAGTATTCTGCAGTTTATCTCAGATATCTATCTGTTGGGTTTTTTTTGTGATGTCATGAGTGTAACTTGTAAACTTTCTTAATAAGAATTCATATGCCATTAAGACGTACTATGAGGTATTTAGTATTAGAGGCTGATAGTTTTTCCTTTTCAGAAATAAAAAACCTCAAAGAATTAACCTTTTTTACAGCAAAATGTAACTTCTGGTGAAATTTTCTGTCACTCTAGCAATCACCTATAATAAAAAAGTTTCTCATCTTCATTCTAGTATTGTCCCCCTTATTTTATATTTTCCAGTGATGGGAAGGAAGAACTGATTTTTATTTGTTATGATTGAGTCTTCAGCAAAATTTTAACAATCTTTTTAATAAATTGAAGGACTTAAAATTTAATTTTAAAAAATTTTACAAAATGCATATTTTCATTTAGCTCTAGCACATTTTTTTTCAAGGCCATACATCCAAAATGACTAATAAGGAAGCATCCAAAGAAAAAACAAGCATCCCTGACATGCTGGATATTGATAAGGAACTAGGTAGCAAAAGCCACACAGCTTTAAATAAGAATAAATACCTAACAATTATTTTGGAAATGTATCAAAGTCACCATGTTATAAGTATAGAGTCCTAGAGTCCCTGGGAGTTCATAAAAACACATATATAGATTTTATTTAAAAGAGCCCTAAGATTAGCTACTCTACCAAAAAAATACTGAAATTAGAAGAAGTTTTAGAAACTTTATCTTTATTTATACATTTCTTAATGCAAGCTATTTGAATCTCTAATTTCAGCAGCTTGAGTCCAATTTTGAGACCTGCATTACCAGCTGAGTGAAGACAGTAGCAATAGCACCTGACTTTAAACTCTGTAGCTTAATAGGGACACTCCAGAAAAATTTCTCATCCTCATTTGAAGAATTTATAGCCAAGAACCTTAACTGCTTGGAGCTGCTCTACTCCAGGTGTTCTTTCCTAGTAAAAATCTTAGTAGACTGGGAATAGAAAAGGAGAGAATTTTAATGAGAATTATTTAAAGCTTTAAGCATACTAGAAATTAATGCAACATTGCTAAATGTGTTACTTAATGCTTCCTAGCCCAAATTATATTTGACTGAATATATAAGTACGTATTACTTCCCTATCTGTCCCAATACAGACAGGACATGATCTGTCACACTCAGCTAAGGATTTTAAGCATCAGAGTCTCAAAGGATGACTCACAAACCTAATCTGATTGTTTAAGTGTCCTTTTAAAGTACTTTATCATGCAATGTTGTCAACACTTAAGACCATTACTATCTGAGCAAGTAGTATTGAACATAAATTCTTCCATATTTGTTGAGAAAGGTTTTGTTTTGGAGATGGTCTTTAATTTTCTGCCTGTTATACCTAGACAGACATATCCAGTTCAATCTTTGCTGCACTGACTAATATAGTGTCTAATGTGACTGAAAAGCACAGCATCAAGGAAGAAGTGTAGGCATCAGTTTTGGGGAACCATAAGGCGAGTAGTCTGTACTGTTCCGTTATATTATCTGTAAACTGTGAAATTAGTATTTGCTCCTATGTGTTATGGGTAACTCTCACCACTTAGACCAGAGTAAAACTTAACCTTAAGTCCAGTGCTTCTTGTAATAGAAAAGGAAATTTTGACACTAACAAGCACTGGGAAAAATATATTGGCCCAAAATCAATTATGTATGTAACTCAGATATTCGTCAGTAGAGATAGTATTTGGGCAGTCACAACAAATATGAATTCTTGATTGAATAAATACAAGTGGAACTTCTCTCATTTTCATCAACCTACTTCACTCATTATTTTTCAGCTTTAAGGGCTTTAGTTAATTGAGTTATGTATTTTTTTCTGTAACATTTTCTCATGCACATTCATAACTCATATACCATACTTTATACTTAGAAAAGAGTGGGAGGCATTCATGGTTTCTTTGCTTTGGTTTTTGCATAGTTTATGATGCACAGGAAGCTGGAAGGCTGGCTAATCTTTAAATCAGCTACTGAAAAAGAATATTATTAAGATATTTTTAAGTGTTAACAGATTTACCCTTTAATAGCTATAAATTTCTCTCTCGGTTGCTTTTTAATTTTTTCCTGAGTCTATCCTGTGGAGATTTTTCCTTTTAGTCTGATGTGAATTCCTACTGGAAAATCTGTATATTTCATTAACTTTCCAAGTAAGGACGGAAAATGCTTACAAACTGTGGGGACCACAGCTGCATTTTGCAAGTTAGTAGACTAAATGTGTTTACTTTGTATTAGGTTAGTTCCGTATTTTAAGCTGATAATCTTGAATCATCTTCTGTAACAGTTCTCTCCATTTACTATATTTATGGTGGTGGAGCATACAAATAATTTTTTACTCTTTGGAAATATAAATTATTATACACATAAGAGATATTTTTCCTGTTTTTTTTTAAAATTATTTCACTGCCACACCAGATAATATGTACTCATCTTTGCCTTTGGTAATGTAACAGGCAACTAACTTTGAACCCATGCTGTATATAGAAATGAAGATATTTTATATGATTCAAACAGTGTGGAAGCCATATGTGTGTTTGCAGACAGAACTGGCTCCATAGTGATATCTTCTGATGCTGTGGCTAGTAATTAGTATGATTCACTTCTTTTTTTTTCTTTGTGCTATGAAGTTTTGAACTATTTAAACTTTACAAAGAAAGGTTTTGCTGTTGGGGCAACTTGTTAACTTTATGTGATAAATACACGGCCATTTTGGCGCTCCTTTGTATGTATTGTGTCTTAGTAGTAATTTTATTTGCTTAATCATAAGAAAACTAAATACAAGTCAAGTTTCAGTATTTCATAATTAAATTATCCTGATACCATTTGGATGTCTATGTCTGTAGTCAGTAAGGCAGGAATATATGGAAAAAGATGAACACTTATACAGGGGAATAAGAATAATAAGAATGAAATTATAGCAATTTGTGTTCAGGTATGTAGCGTTATGAATACTGATCATGAAGTTGCATGCAAAAAATAAAACATGTTGTCTTTGTGGCTTTTCCACTTCCCAAGTCTTGAGGAGCATTTGGGAATAACAGTCATGTCCTTGCTTCTTCAGGCAAGGATCTCTCTGTAGGAAGTATACTTAGGCTGTGTGAGTACTCAGACAAACTCTAAAGGATATAATATAGCAACACCTTCTGGTATTGCTCCAACTCCTTGCCCCATAAAAGTTCTACAGCTCTGGGAAAGTATCGGGGGAAAAACATTTGCATTTCTAGCCCCTTGACATAATTACAGCAGCCTACTGGACCATTGTGGAAAGGTAAAAAGCACAGGGTGTTTGGGATTTTTATTTTCTGTAGAGAATTTGAAATACATTGAAAGCAGTCTTAATGCATTTCACTTCTGGTTTTTTCCTCTCTTTTTGAATGACAAGCAATCTAGGTGACTTATCAGAGTGTCAGAAACATGAGTCTAGGACTGTTTTTTATCCAGGGAAGAAGAAAAGAATTTAGGACTTCGCCAAAAGTCCCTTGCTGCCAGCATGAGTTTTTCCATGGGGTATAGAGGGGTTTGAGTTAAGGAACAGCTCTCCCTTAGCTGGAAGTCCAGAAATGAAAGACAATGAAAAGACAAAACAAAACAACAGAAGGGTTACTAAGAATCCCTCGGTTGAATTTATTACTGTATTAATATGCACATTTCGCATTGGTATTTTTCATCTTACCTGCCTCTGAAGGATTTAAAAAAAAAAAATTGCCTTGAACGGCTGCAGGATAATTTACTAAATAGGCATAATGCAGAGATGTTCCTATACTCTGTACTTATCTACCATGCAAATAAGTAGCATTCAAAACCATGCCAGTACTAACATTAATCTCATCATAGATCACATTTGTGCATACTAGTGAAGGAATAAAATGACATGCATTCACAACCTCTGCAAGGACATTGCTAGCTACCACAGACATCCATCCAGTCTTTTTTTTTAATATTTATATGAAATTTTTATGTGTAGAGTAAGCAAAGTATTAATTTCTCACATATAGTACTCAATTATTTATACCCAAAGACAGCAGTTATCCTTGTCATTGTGTGCTGTTTACTGGTGTTTCTGTGTTATGAAAAATTCAATGATGATAAATACTTTACTAATAAAAATCAAAACATTAAAATCCAGTTATAATAGATGAAGTAGTTTCAGAGACAAGCAAAACAAGCAATTTATACTAATTTAGTACCTGTTACTTGTAAACAGTGAAACATATACTACTAAGATTTAAATTTGTTTGTCAGAGAAGATTGGTTTCATAAAAAACATTGTTGTGGTTTGGGGTTGAGCTGGTCACTAAATTCTGGACAAACACTCTCTATTAACCCCTCTTCCCTCCCCAGAAGAGAAGAGAAAAAAGAGTAAGGGAGAGAGACTTTACAAGTAGGAAAATAAAACTAAAAGATTTAATAAAGCACTAATACTAACACTACAGGATAATACTGTAAATAGGATAATAATGAAATACATACAGTTATGTACAAATATGTATACAAAACCAATATAAAATTCTTCCCCAACCCTCTCCCAATGACTATTATGTCACCAGAGGCTCTGTGGAGCAGGGCACTAGAAAAGTTCCAGTCCGGACTCAGCAGCAGGTGGGAGCAGGATGCAGAAAAACACGAATCAGGATCAGAGGCAGATGAACTAGCAGGGTTCTGCTCGTACTTCGGCCATTGCAGGATCGAGAAGGAAGGAAGGGTCCGAGATGGAAGAGCTCCAAGATGGAAGAAGGGTCGAGACCCTCGTGATCACTTGGGTTTATACTGAGTACTGATGTATGTGGGATGGAATACCTAGTCAGTCAGTTTTGGGTCTGCTCCCTCCCAGTAGGCACAGACACGGCACCCCTAGTGAGACAATGACCTTGAGATTATCAGTTGTAACAGCACATACTGGAAAACATGCTGCCAGTTTTCAGCAAGTTCAGCCACTTAAAAGAGATTGAGCTGAAAATTAAAATCACTAAATAGAAAATGAGTGTTATTTAGCTCAAACCAGGATAAACATCAACATTTTATTAGCTCAGTTATTATCTTAGGATCTGAAATACAAGAGCACTTGACAGAAATAGCAATGTCCATATTGGCTTGATTGTAGACTACTAAAGAAACCCATGGTAGGTTGTAACATATTTCAGCCATATTTAACAGACATACTACTTATTTCTTATATGTGATTTAATGCCAGAACTTTTTAATGTTTTTATCACAGCTAACAGACTAATAAATACACCAACTCTTTTACAAAAGAAAAGAGATTGGAGTGTTTTACTTTTGTAACTGCTGATTGTAGTGTTTAAAATAGTCCTCTTTCTGTCTATAATCCCAAATAAATTTACTGATATTTAAGTTTCAAATAACACAAAAAGGGTTAATATATTCCAAAAGAAGAATGCTGGTTAAAAGCAGTGATAAACAAAATAATCTAACATTAGAAGAACAATCATATAAACCTGTTGCTGCCTTTCTTTCTTCATGCAAGGAAACATTTTTCAGCTACACTAGTGAATGACACTCTTCTCCTCATTCAGGGTATCCTGAAATAACTTTAGCATACATCTTTCATTATAAATAATAAAAGAAGTGGAAACTATAAAACTCTTTTTTGTATAATACTGTCATGCATAAAATTGCTTTAAATAGAATGTTTTAATATTAAATAAAAAGTTCTTCTAAAATATATAAACAATATATAAAAATAATAATATGTAAGTAAAACTTTCTTTTTCATAAAATATTAATTAAAATAATTTATTCTAATCTTTGACAGTAGTAGGTAGTACAATTCCATACTTGATTTTTCCTGTAGTTTTAAAAACGGTTCTGATTTAAAAATTGCACTCTGGCATATTGATAAAAAAATTATTAGGTGGATTAAGAGATTGCTCACTGGCGGAACTGAAAAGATAATGGTCTATTAGGATTCAGTATCAAACAATCATTTAGGTTTAGGTTTAGATTTATATTCTTGATAAAAAACAGTAACCAACTTAAAAAACTCCAATTAAATGGTCGAATTAAATATCTACTATTTCCAACATCTGATATTGTTATTACTTAAAGATTAACAGGAAACTTAAAAATCACTCTGTTTAGTGAAACAAGGAAGGACTTGTTTCAGAAATAAGGACTTCTTAGAGCTTTCAGGTAGCTTCACCTGGAACAAACATATTGTATTATAGTGCAATATACAGAGACTGTATACAGAAATGATTTAGACTGAGATGTATCTAACAGCGTAGTTGACAATCAGTAATTGCCACTAGTATTAAAAATTTTATAGATTCCAGAAACAGGTGAAAGACATGGCCATAAAGGCCTCAAATTATTTGTAATAGTTCAGGGGATATCACTGAATACTAATTAACGACAAATGGTATTTTTGCCTTAGCATACAAGAATTTAGTTGCTTATATTATATAAACTCTATAACACCTCCAAAAGGAAAAATATTAGATGATAGCCCCCTAGTTAAGAGAAAATCTCTAACATAGGTTGAAAAACTTATTTCAACTCTTTGCTACTGAACAACATGTTGCTCTATGACTTAGCAAACAGATTCTTCAATTTCTAGGCTTTTTCTAACCTTAATATTCCCTTTATTGTAAGTAGAACTGAGTTGTTAAAAAATTTCCTAAGCAGCAGGATTATATTTAAGACTATCTTTCACTTTTCAAATAAATCTGCAAGTATGAATGCCTAGGTTACCACTGGGGAAAGGTAAAGATTTAGTAGTGTCTTGCACAATAGATGAAATTATAGTCTTAACTTGTTAGCATCTTGAATACCAATTACTGGGGCTTGGGCAATACTCAGAAATAAGCTTATTATAATTTTTCACTGAGGATCAGACCTTGGATTGTATAATTCCTGCAGGTGTCTACATAAAGCAGCTTCACTTTGACTATAGGACCATACAGAGATTTCAAACAGTGAATACTGAACAAATGTATGAATTTTTAAATGAACAGCAGTTATAGCTTCTCTCTACTGTTTACTGATCTAAGCTTTCCCAGGCTTTTAATCCTCAAAGAGCTATGAAGTTCAATCAAAGCCTAAATTACAGGTCTTGGCAAAAAGACCATATTGACTCCACTCGAGAAAACAACTCCTCATTTCCAGCAGTGACATAAGACAAGTTTTGTTAAAGCAGAAAATAGAAGGGAAAAAAAAGTGATTATTTAATTGCTTTCATGAGAAAATACAGAGAAGGAGAAACCTGTGAAGTTAACATAAAAACATATTCATCACACATCATTCCTCTTTTGCAACCCATGAAAAGATGCAATCTCAGTTGGATTCAAAGTAAAATATAGTTTAGGTACAACTGCCTAAGAAAAATAATGCTGTCTTAGATGCCTTAGGGCATCCTTCCTGGCTTCCAGTGGGCTCTCAAGAAAGGTGAAGGCCCCTTGGAATTCTTGTGTGAAATCTCCAAGTCACTGGGTGTGTCTCAGGTAACCCTGAGCATATGAAACAGCACTGTATATCTATTAACTTGACTGAACTGACCCCTGATGTTAAGTGCTACAGAGTGTCCAGACTGGCCTCCTACTACAGTTTCCAGAAGTCTTCAGGTCTCACTGACACTCATGTCACATCTTTGAACTCAGTTGAGTTGTTTTCGGTTTCTCTTGGCTAATTTCATGCAATTATATCTCATCTAAAATGCCACTGATGAGTGAGCTGAACGTCTCAGATTTAACACTGACTAATGAGAGTTTGAGGTCTAGTCACCTTTAGACACACAAATTTAAATGTCTTGAGACAAAATTTAATTCCTCCATAATAGTCTCCAGCTTTCAAAATTAAGCAATACATAGGCTAATAAAAGTTGACATTGTTAAAGCTAATCTAAAGAAATAAAAGGAGTAATTCAAATTGGTAAATCACTTTACCTGGTGAATATCTGTAATTTGCCTTGCTGGATTGGAGTTAATTTTCTCCGTACAACCCATATGGTGCTGCGGTTTACTTTTGACTCAGTGTTGATAACACACCAGCATTTTAGCTCTTACTGAACAGTACTTACAGAGTGTCAAGGTTTTATCTTTTTCCCTGATTTGCCCCTGTAGTGAGTAGATCTGA
This sequence comes from Mesitornis unicolor, assembly GCF_000695765.1. Lineage (NCBI taxonomy): Eukaryota > Metazoa > Chordata > Aves > Mesitornithiformes > Mesitornithidae > Mesitornis > Mesitornis unicolor. The sequence continues at coordinate 14,428 of NW_010194869.1, forward strand.
CCTGACCAAAAGGATATTCCATGCCATATAACACCATACTAAGCAATAAAAAGTGAGAGTATTTTTGGGGCAGGCAGCCATTCCTGGAAGATTCTCTTGGTAACAGTCTACTTGGGGGAAGTGGCACATGGTTGCTGTTGCATCACTTGAAAGATTTTTTTATTTCTTCTACCTTTGCTTATTAATTTATCTTTATATTGACCCACGAGGGTTTTTTTTTCTTTTGTTTTTCCCATTGTGTCCCCTGTCCCACTGAGATGAGGGCACTCCCTCAGTGAGCAGCTGTGTGATGCTTAGTTGCTGGTTGAGGTTAGCTTATCACAACACAATACTAAATATACATGATCTATAGTCTTCACCAGGAAAACTGGCATCCTACCTTGCTGACAAAACAATGCTGTTGAACCTCCACTCCTTTCATGCCAACATACTGTCTGCATTGCCTAAATCTGTAGCATCAAATGTTTTCTAGGAACAGCAATGATCCAGAACTGCTGGATATAGTAGTTGAATGTTCAGTTAGTAAGTTTGCTGACAATACCAGGCTGAGAGGCTGACTCTTGAGGGACAAGAGGCCTTGGAGAGGTTTCTAGATAGATTGGAGCATTGGGCAATCACCAATGGCATGAAAATTAGCAAGTCCAAGTGCCGGATTCTGCACCTGGGTTGGAGTAGCACCAGGCACAAATATAAATTGGAAAAGGAGTGGCTTGACAGCAGCCCTGCAGAAAGGTATCTGGGATTGCTGATTGACAGCAGGTTCAATGTGAGTAAGCATTATGCCCTGGCAGCCAAGAGGGGAAACAGCACCCTGGGGTGCATCAATACAATCAATCAAAACCCATCAACCAGCCAATCAAAAGAGGTGATTTTCCGCAGTATTTAGCATTGGCACTGCCTCATCTTGAGTACAGTACCCATACACCTTGTGAGACATCTGATAGCCCCATGCAAATGTCTTGAAAGCCTTACAGTGTCTCTCATGATATTACGATAACTCAATATGGCATTCACCAATAAAATCAATAGAACCTAGAAAGAAAATTATCTCACTAAAAGTAGCAATTTTGTTCAGGAATCAGTTTTTTAAACAATGATGTTTTGTGCCATTTCAGGATATTCAGGACATGTGTAATGGGGCTGTAGATAAGACATGATTTACAGGGGATCCATGCCATTCTATAACAGCAACTAGAGCCCAGAGGAAAATACTCCACTAATAAAATGAACCAGATAGTACACCAGATGCTTTTGTTTAGGTTACTAAGTCCTGGATGAGTCCCAATATAATTGAAGTTTCTGTTTTACTGAATCTTATTCCATTTCCATTAAAGTAAGCATATGTTTTCTGCTCATGCTGGAAATTTGCACAGCTTGAGCCCATTTTTTTAATCTATACTCTAAATGGACCAAGAAAGTTGGTCAGTATGTAGACTCTTGGAGACTACAATATATATATGTTTTATATACCTCTTGCTTGAGGATAAAACGATCTATTTTTTTAACCTCTCAACAGTGCAGCATATCAGTGCATAAAAGTTGTCATGCAGAGGCTAATCTGACTACTACATAATGTTTCAGGCTAAATGCTCAGCAATAGAGACCTTGATCACATTGGCAAGCTCCTCAGTGTAATGACTTCCCACCAAACTTTAAAACAATTTTCTGTGGTGCTCTAGTATTGTAATTATAATAGTGATGTGAGAGTCCATGAGTTTGCCTTGCAGAGCAGCCTCTTAAACTGTTCACGGTTTTTCTCTTAGTCTGTAATGAGTGAAGAGATTGATAAAATTCTACCCTCCATTGATTTTCAAAGAGTAACATCAAGCAGAGATTAAGATCAGTGTCATATTTTAACTCATCTGTGGCTGTAATGTATTTTTGCAGTCCTATAAATCTTTCAGTGGGAGTTCTGAGGACAGGTAATTAAAATGAAACAAAACCAAAACCAAAACACTTTTGAGACAGACTGGAAGCATTGTGAGATATTATCCAGTGCATTGCTAAAATAACAGGAAATTGGACTAATTGACCCAGACAGCCCTTTGCATTCTAGACTTTCCAATAAATTACTGATATTAAATACAGAATATCTGTACACAATTTCTTTCAGAATTTATTTTGCTACTGTATCTAAAAATAACAGCTAGATATTCTCCCACAATCTTCTTTTTAACTTGAAATTCTCTATCATGCTGCACCATAAGGAAGCCTCGTGAAAATAAACACAAATTTGTCAAAACTCCGGACAGTCTTTTGTTGGCTTGTTTTCCTTTATAACTGTGTAGATGTTGTGATATCTGGCTGTGTAGATTTTCAAAGCACCAGTATTTCTAGATACTTGTTCACACAGTTGGGTATGGCACGAATAAATACACCAGTACAAGTAGTAATACACATAATGAACAAAGAAAGCTTGGTAAAGAGTGCATAAAATCATGGGAAGAATTCAGCTGGAAGGGATTCTGCAGGTCATTCCAAAGCAAGGTTAACTTCAGAACTAGATTAGTTTGCCATGGGGCCCATCTGGTTGAGTTTTGGAAGCATCCAGGGTGAGATATCCCAAAGCTTCTCTCTTGTGGTGAAGATCTGCTTCTTCGTGCTCAGATGCAATTTCACTTTTTGCAACTTGTGACCATTTGTTGCAACTTGTGATCAGCACACCATGTCCTTTCACCCTGCACCTCTAGGAAGAATCTGGTTCTGTCTGATGTGTAATCTCCCTTCATATAATGGAAAATGGTAGAGATCGATTTGTCTGCAGCAGGCAGTACTGGTCTATGTCAAAGCCAGTAAGAAAGGCATTCAGACTATGCAAAGCATAATTCAGTTATTTATTAGAGCTAAAGACAGAATAGCATGGGTAATCTGACATTCCTTTAGATACTGGGAACCCTGAATTCATCTCATTTTACACTGAAAAATGCACACTCATCACACTTCATAAAATAAACTATGTATAATTAATACTATAATACTACATAGGAATGATCAGATGCTGTGCTAATAAAAAACAGTCTAAAAATTTATGTTAGGACAGTGTGATCAGGAGGTGATTTGTGCTGAGGCACTATCAACTGCATCTGTTTACCGGCACTGCTGAGATCACAAAAAATGCTCCAGCAATTAATATGGCCCTTACAAAGAGATTTAATATGAAGCCCTAGGAATCTTGACCACAGATGAACTTTATTTATCAATGAGGTTAAAAGTTTCATTTTCTTTGAAGGACTCTTTAGAATATATGACCATTTTTGTAATATTTCCCTAAATTAAAGTATATGCATTTGGTTTTCTGTGAGGCGTTTTTGGTTGTGTAATAGGGGAAGGGCTATGGAGATGGCCCT